>NC_090738.1:5742905-5745405 GCF_036898095.1 Palaemon carinicauda | reverse complement strand
TCACCGAGCCATTTTTCTTTGTTAGAGCTACAACTATGGTTGTAGCTTGGCTGCTAATGATAATAATGATAATAATAATAGTAATGGTAATGGATGATAATAAAAAGAAATTTAGAAAATTGTACTTCTCGTTTTGGAAAGGCATTTTCCAAAGTGATATTTTATTTCGAAAAAGTTCAAAGAGGGAATAGTTGAGACGTTTTTGAACCAAGGAAGTTTACCCGGGTGCTTGCTTTGTTTTTATAGGTGGCTAATTCCCAATACGTTTCAATTATTCAACACATTTAGTTTGGAAAACTAGTCGGTAATTAAGGCCATTTCATACCTGGTGGCGAATTAGGCAGTGACTTTTATAGTACTGTAATTACCATATATACATACACACACTTATTGATATTCCTGATATGTAATGTAATGCATAAATATTTACTGCATATATATATATATATATATATATATATATATATATATATATATATATATTCACAAATAACTTATTTGGCACCAAAAATATTTTGAAGATCTAATACAAATCTTGAACCTCGACAAGTTTAAAGCCAGAAAATATTAAATTGATTACAGTAACTACTATAAACATCACCAGTGGCAACGTGTTCGCCTCGCATTCGGATTTTAAGCTGTTTACTGGGTACTACTGCTGTGGTTGGGGACTGCACTTGGGGTGCTGGCTTGTCCGGCTGACGTTCTAGTGGGCATCTATTGTTATGAAACTGGAGTTGAAATCAGACGCCTTTAACTTTACCATTAATTCGCCACCAAGAATAGAATTACTTAATTTACCAACTAGTTTTCAAAACAAATGTTTTGAATAACTGAAACCAATGAGGAATTAGACTTAGAAAGCAAAACTAAAAACACTCGGGTAATCTTCCTGTATTTTATTTTTTTTAATGTTTCTTAGTATAGAATGTACTTTAGGTAGCTTTTTAGTTTTTTGGGGGAGTGGGGGTTGGCATTGGTTAACCCATCTCTTTTATGTTGAAGTATTTACTTCAACGCCTCCACCCCGGAAGGATTTTCTCTTTTCCTTATGTTTTCTTATCTAGTGTTGGTAGATGCCCATTGCTGATAGAAAAGGTGTCTTCCACGCTTTTACTCCAGAACAAAAGTCTGTCGAAGGACAAAGGATTTCCTTAAAACCTGTGTGGATTTGGCCTCAGACTCTCTCCTCGCTCTATATATTCAAGAGTTCATTTTGAAATGAAAGAAAATATCTCTCTCTCTCTCTCTCTCTCTCTCTCTCTCTCTCTCTCTCTCTCTCTCTCTCTCTCTCTCTCTCTCTCTCTAAATTTAGGTATTTAAGAGGAATAAGAAGAAAAAAATTCTGCCATATTGAATGTAATTACTTTGATAGTATGAATTCTTTCAAAGCCTTTTGCAGTGTTTTCTTGATATTTACAAATTTCTTAATTTCTATTTTTTTTACTCAGCTTCTAGGTAATTACTTTGATGACGCTCTCTCTCTCTCTCTCTCTCTCTCTCTCTCTCTCTCTCTCTCTCTCTCAGAAAGAGGGAGTGGTTGACCAGTGTTTTTATGGTATATCTGGATTAGGGAAATGTTCTGGAGGAAAGGGTGAGAGTAATGATTATTCAAATGTAGAAGTGATGAAGGTCACTGAATTTTAGGGTTATTTTTTTTTTGTTTATTGTTGTTGTTATTACTAGCTAAGCTACAACCTTAGTTGAAAAATACAGGGTGCTATGAGCCCAAGGGCTCCAACAGGGAAAACTTAGCATACCATATGGTAATTTTTTATGTAAAATAGTCAACAAAAGGATTGATATGTGAAGAAAAATGTGAAATTTATGAAAGAAGTTGGTGTATGGATTCTAAGTTTGGTTTTAAACAAGCAGACTCAAATTTATGTATGAAAGATCTATTTTTGGTTTAAACAAGCTGAAATAAATCAATCTTTATGATTTATGTATGAAAGATATTTTTTAATGTTACCGTTTTTAGAATGTTATATTAATTGTTCATTACTTTTCTTGTAGTTTATTTTTTTGTTTCCTTTCTTCACTGGGCTATTTTTCCCTGTTGGAGCCCTTGGACTTATAGCATCCTGCTTTTCCAACTAGGGTTGTAGCTGGATTAATAATAATAATAATAATAATAATAATAATAATAATAATATTAAAAAGTATAGGGTTTTAGTTTGGAGGAAAAGGGGAGGGGTGGGAAGGGTTGAATGTGTGTGTGTACATATTTAAATATTTAGCAGTCATTTTTTATGCGTCACGTACACTACTTTCAATATTAGCAATCAGATGTTGAATGGTATTTTCTCCTTAACGAACTTGGTCTGTCAAGAATTGATTACTTAGCAAGAGAGCAATTATTCAATAAAATAACACCTTAGCCCGTATAAGTGGATGGAAACTATCCAAATGTTTCGAATAAGGTTAGACTGACTCATTCAAGAGGAAAAAAAAGAAAATCCCAATAGGACAGCTGGATGGTTATACAGAACAAAAAAAC
>NC_090738.1:5720405-5737905 GCF_036898095.1 Palaemon carinicauda | reverse complement strand
GGTTTGTATATCATCATGATCTGCAAAGCTGTACTAGTCAGGGACACAAATACTAGTTTCGTTTGCTGTGAGCAATCAGACGAAAACCTCTCACCATCACCAATCCGCAGTGGCCAGTGTGCTAATGAAATGGCCAAACACCAGACATGAATAAGGACATGTCTTAGGCCTTTGTTCTGCAGTGGACTAGAAACGGCAGCGTTTGTTGTTGTTGCATCCATTAATTGAATGCGTTATATGTTTTTAATTGTTTATACATTTATTCCCCATTAGATTTTACCTTAAAATCATTACCACTGAAACTGTTACAAGTGCAGACGCAGTAAACGTAAAACTGTCTTATATCTTGAAATTTACCAACTACGTTGTGACAACAATGACAAAATATATAATTTTTATATCCAGCTCCAATTGTCATTTCTTTCTCATTTTAAGTCAACAGTTCGTACTGATGAATAGAACTTATTACTTCCGCCAACGAGGTTGATAGGTTATGTTTTCGCCCCTGTTTGTTTGTGGACAGCTTCCTGGCCACAATTTTAATTGTAAAGTAATGACACTTGCAGGGATTAACTGTTATGTAAAAAAGCTGAAAATGATTAAATTTTGGAAGGTTATGGTCACGGTCAAGCAAAATGTCCAATTTAGCCAGAAGTTTGGACATCGTTGTCACAGAGACTTCAAACTCGGTTCATACTTGATTGTATGAAAATCCACACCAATTCATACATGTTTAGGTCAAAGGTCAAGTTCGAGAAATAAGCTGCCGCGGCGGAGGTCTGCGCTCTACTGAGTGCCCCTCTAATTTTCTCTTTTATTTCCCATCACCTTTATTTGCCCCATATATCTTTTACCAAGAGATCCATTTTTTTCCTCCGTTCAGGTTCAGCTAATATTCGCGGGACTTTATCCTTTCTGTTAAAAAATCTCAGTTTTACTATCGACGTCAAATCGCTCTCTCAAGTCATTCATTCCAGATATTCCCGGCTCATTGGAAGGCAATATTTTTCTTATCTCCACGGGAGTTTTCTTCTTCTTGTTATCTTATCTTTTCCCTCGTGAGTCACCAGTGCCAACACCATTCTTATTTCGGTGACGTTCTTCTGCTTTTAATCTAAACGACGGCGTCTTTTCTGTTTCCCTGGCATTTTTGGGACTTTTCGTGATTGTCATTTGACTTTACCTTTATGTGTATCTATCAGAGAGAGAAGCGGGGAGGTTAATGTACGTTTATAAATGTTTATTTATGGACCGCTGTATAACATCTGTTTTATAACTGTTATAACACAAGTGCGGTTTTCCTGTTTCTACAAACCGTGAGATAAACATATCTTTAACTTTCCCTTTTCCATTATGTTTCAAATAATACGATGTGTTGAAATTATTTAGATAACGTACTTCATGATTATTTACTCAAGGAAAGAGAATAAAAATGATAATTTTCTAATTCGGCCATAACAAATATGTATGATTATTGTACGCAGCCCCTCAAAATGACGGGTTAATATTTAGATAGATATGCACACAGATTTAACCCTTCCCACCCCCTCCCTCTTTCCTAATTACAACACGGCAGTTGTGGTTTCTAAGAGTACCTCTTGGAGTACCCCCCTCTTACAGGGTACAATGGGCCACGGAATGTAATAAGATCTGGGATACTAAATTAAGTCACAATATTGCACACTTCAGTACTGTCAGATAATGTCATTTCTTTGTCTTCATCTTATACTCATTTCTGTATGGGGTTGCAGATTCCTACCAGATTTCTAAACATAGACAGTAGTTTTCTTCTTCTTTGTCATCAGCTTTTACTCGTTTCTGTATGAGGTCACAGTTTCCCTTCGGCTTTCTTAACATAGACAGTAGTTTTCTTTTTCTTTGTCATCAGCTTTTACTGATTTCTGTATGGGTCACAGTTTCTTATCAGATTTCTTAACATCTTAATCTAGACAGTAGTTTTCTTCTTCTTTGTCATCGACTTTTACTCATTTCAATATGGGGGTCGCAGTTTCTATCAGTCATCTTAATTAACATAAACAGTTCTTTTCCTCTCATTTGACATCAACTTTTACTTATTTCAATATGGGGTCGCATTTTCATATCAGCCTTCTTAACATAGACAGTAGTTTTCTTCTTCTTTGACATCAGGTTTTACTCATTTCTGTATGAGGTCACATTTTACTATCAACTTTCTTAACATAGACAGTAGTTTTCTTCTTCTTTGTCATCAGGCTTTTATTCATATCTGTATGGGGTCACAGTATCCTATCAGCTTTCTTAACATAGACAGTATTTTTTTCTTCTTTGTCTTCATCTTTTACTCATTTCTGTATGGAGTCGCAGTGTCCTATCAGCCTTCTTAACATAGACAGTAATTTTGTTCTTCTTTGTCATCAGGTTTTACTCATATATATATATATATATATATATATATATATATATATATATATATATATATTTATATATATATATAAAAAATATATATATATATATATATATATATATATATATATATATATATATATATATATATATATATATATATATGGGGTCGTAGTTTCCTATCAGCATTCTTGAAATAGACAGTTTTCTTTTTCTTTGTCATCAGCATTTACTCATTTCTATATGGGGTTGCAGTTTCCTATCAGATTTCTTAATATAAACAGTAGTTTTATTCTTCTTTGTCATCAGTATCATCAGCTTTTACTCATTTATATATGAGGTCTCAGTTTCCTATCAGCCTGCTTAACATATAGATAGATTCAGGGTTGAAGACTTACATTGAGAAGTGGTCAGATTGAAAAAATTCCTTGTAAAATAGGGGTTAGCGGTAAAACTATTCTTGAAGGGGTGTTAATTCAAAACCTACACCGGAAAAATGTCCTATTCTTTGTTTTTAGTCGTTTTATCCTATCAGTTCAATACACCTTCTGCCTTGCATATCTTGCTTTGGCAATTCTCTTCTCCCGTATTTCATCTTCACTTCTCCTCCTTCCGTCCCAATCCTTATTCATCACCTTTTTACTAAAAATAGTCATCTTCGTGTAACGAGACCAAACTGTTACATAATGCTATACCCGAGATGATAACCCCGTTACCAAGGTATGTGTGATATCCTTTTCTCATTGTCTACTTGGCCTCTCCTTCCTTGCCCTATTTTTGAATTGTTAGCACCCCTCTCGTGGTCCCGTACCCCTCGTTTCTGTATCTGGTCCTGGTCATTCATTTAGTCTCTCTCTCTCTCTCTCTCTCTCCTCTCCTCTCTCTCTCTCTCTCTCTCTCTCTCTCTCTCTCTCTCTCTCTCTCTCTCTCTCTCTCTCTCTCTCTCTCCAAATTGGGTTTCTTATTCTCCAGGTCTTTATATATTCTACTTTAGCTTATTTGAGTTGTTTTGGTGCATGCACTTGAGTTTATTTTTAGCCTTTTAAATTATTGAAGTATCCCCAGTTGATACCTGGTGCAGAATGATCTTCATGGCTCCCGGGCTGAGCCATATGGCTAAAATTATCAAAATCTATCTATACAAAAGGCAAAATCCAAGGTCAAAATCGATAAAAGTTTAAACTTGCAGTGAATGTTTTTATGTTGAACAGGTTGACATAAATCTTTATATATGAAAGATCTATTTTAATGTGGTTACTCTTCTTAAAAATGTTATCAATTATTCATTGTCTCTCTTGCAATATATTCATTTCCATAATTCCTTTCATCACTGGGCTATTTTTACCTGTTGGAGCCCATGGGCCGCCCTATAGCGTCCTGCTTTTTCAACTAGGGTTGTAGCTTAGCTAGTAGTATTAGTAATGATAATAATTCTGAATAATATAGGAGTTGAAAGTAATGCATTGTTGAAATGTAATTTAATATAACAATACACGATCCAAGTGCTGGTTAATTTCAGGAGAGGTAAGAGGATTGAAAGTACAGTTGGGCACAGGAATTCCTGGCACATATTTCTCTTAGGAAGTGCACCCTGTCACATATTTCTCTTAGGAAGTGCACCCTGTCACACCCTTACTACTCAGCGAGTAACCAAACATCTATTATAGGGAGAGATAGCAGAGTTGGTGGGCAAGGCTACACACAGGAACTCTCCGAGAAGTGCAGATGAGATGTTGCGCTTCCTCAGAGGCAGGTGCGCCTGGCATTCCCGTGTCCAACTGTACACCTGACCTTGGTTTAAAAGTTCATTAAAGGCTGAAGTTGACGAATTACTCGGAAGGGTGAGGTCGCTAATTAGGGGACAGGTCGATGATTGTTAAAGAGATGGATGATCAATATATTGTTGGTATGCAGAAGAGAAGGAGGAAGTCTTTAGTGACTGGCTGTGAAAGAGGAGTGAGGGCCTGTATCATGGGTTTTGAAATCTCCGACGACTTTTATTGAAGAGTTGAAACATTAAAGTTGATTAAAGGGCGCCGAAGTCTCTTACTACTAATTCCTGGTTTGTAAGATGAATTTATATAAGAAGTTAAAACTGCGTTTCAAAGTTGCTTAAAAGGTGCTAAATTCTCTTATTTAATGAAAAACAGAACTAGAAAATGAAAGTCCAAGGTGGCCAGTGATGAATAGATATCGTATGACGAGAATAAGAGGAAGATGATGGATTTATTAAAGTGGTCGATGAAGACTTAAGATTACGAACAAAGCTGGTCTTGAGACATATTTAATGGAATTTTGAGCTTCTTAATTTTTACATCTTTCTGTCCAACCTCTTTTAACTTTTATTTCATAACTATTGTACGCAACACGTCAAAAATGACGACTAGGCTAATCATTTACATATTCCCGCGCGCACAGATTTAACCCTTCCCGTCCCCTCTCCTTTCCTAACTACAATACGACAATTTGAGCAATTTGTGGGATGATATGGTTTCCGAGTGTACCTCGGGGGTTAGCCCCTCTCACCTTGGTATGGCTACTTCCCCTCCCCCTTACTGGAGGAATGAGGAGAGACCGATTGGTATACGTCTGTAATTTCTTAAGAATTGTTTACTTCATTTGTGTGCTCATGAAGAGTAATTGTTTGTATGGATTGCTATTAATATTCATTCGATAAAGCGATATTGTCCTATTAAAGTATTTATGGTGTTGCTTTTGATGTGAATAGGGATGGAATTTTTTAACTAACAAACAACTTCAGTTTTTTCTCTTTATATTTAATGTATTCACAATGATAAGAGTGATGGTGGTATTAAACACCAACAAAAATAATAATCGAAACATCATCAAGTAGGGATGCACTTGGATGCCAGTTAATTTATATATCAATCAATTAATAGTTACAATTTGGCGCTGGCTCGTGTTCCAATGCACTGGTTAATTTTATCCTGTTTTATATCCACGAATTATCAATGTCAATAATGTGCGTTTTAGAACTGTTCCTTCCACAGTCTCTATCACTCAGTGACAGCTGTTGCCTTTAGTTAGTATAGTTCGTAAAGAGGATGTCTTCTTCACAGTTTCTCTATAACTTGTGTCTCTGTTTGTTCTTAGTGCGGTAATATACCCAATGAACTCCAAGGCATCAGCTGTCAGGAGGCTTGACTGTCAGGCCGTCTGAGGGAGAGAGGAACTCGTGTTCTTGCGTCCTTGATGGTTCGATGATATCCTGCGGGAGATAAGTTTAAAGGCCATTCATGAATGGCAGAGGCAGGGGAAAGTGACATTGCTATAACAAGCGGGACATTACCCTAGAGACTGACTCATATATCATATAATCAGCGCCCAAGCCCCCTCTCCACCCAAGCTAGGACCCGGGAGGGCCAGGCAATGGCAGCTGATGACTCAGCAGATAGACCTATAGGCTCCCCCAAACCCCCCATCCCTAGCTCTCAAAGATGGTAGGGTTGTAGACACTAAAGGAAGGAACGAGTCTGAGCGGGACTCGAACCCCGGCTGGCGATCACCAGGCAGAGACGTTACCAATCAGGCCATAACAAACCTAAAAGTGTCTCTATTGTTGTCTTTGTAGTTATTGGGTATTTATGGCACGCAGTCATTGGATTAGAACTGTTTCGATGGGGCAGTTTGGGAAGTACAAGTAATTTGTCATGTTTGCTGAAAGAGGACTTGAAATGTAATACTTTATAATATATATATATATATATATATATATATATATATGTGTGTGTGTGTGTGTCACTGATATTTTGGCTCACGTTTATAACCTATTTTCTTTCCCTGTTCATATGCAGTAACCATTTAGTAGCGATAGAAAAAAAGTAAATGAGCGAACGTGACTCCTCTTGTGTGGTTCCTCATCTGCGCCAATGGCTGAATTTGGGTCGTTGAGCATCCTCCCAATCTCCCCCTCTCGCTTTTGGATATCAAAATTCAATTTGTCTCTACTACTCGAACCTATCGGGGAAACAGGTTGGATTTTGAATACAGGTCCGGAGGTCTTATTTCATTGGCCCGCCACAGTTTGGACACCGGCGAGACTCTCCAATATCGCTTTCCGTTATGGTGAATCTGGGCCTGGCGATGTTGATAGGCGAAGTGATGGTGATGGTTATGATAGTGGTGATGTTGTTGAACTTTGTTCCGAAGCATTAATGTTCCGTCTCGTCTAAAAGGTCATCGGTAGTAGAACGTTGGCCCTCTTCTATACTTCTTTTCTTCTGTCTTTTGCTCAAGAACGTTTTTTCTGATGCTTAAGCTCGTTTTTTTATGGCCAATAACGTTTCTTCTTTTGTCCAAAAGCTTTTATTCTTTTGCCCAAGAAATTTATTTCTTTTGCCCAAAAACTTTTTATTTTGCCCATGAACGTTTCTTCTTTTGCCCAAAAACTTTCTTCTTTCGCCCAAGAACATTTCTTCTTTTATCCATAAACGTTTCTTTTTATTTTTTTGCCCCCATAAATTCTTCTATTGCCTGAGGACCTTTTTTATGGCCAAGAAATTTTCTTCTTTTGCCCAAGAAATTTTCTTTTTTTGCCTAAGAACGTTTCTGCCTTTGCCCAAAAACTTTTTTCTTTTGCCCAAGAACATTTCTTCTTTCGCCCAAGAACGTTTCTTCTTTTGTCCAAAAACGTTTCTCTTTTTTTTTTTTGCCCAAGAATTTTTCTTCTTTTGCCTGAGAACGTTTTTTATGCCCAGGAACGATTCTTCTTTTGCCCAAAAACCTTTTTTTCTTTTCTCCAAGAACGTTTCTTCTTTCGCTCAAGAACATTTCTTCTTTTTTTCCAAAAACGTTTATTTTTTCAAAAACTTTCATTTTTACCTAAGAACGTTCTTCTTTCGCTCAAGAACGATTCTTCTTTTTTTCCAAAAACGTTTCTTTTTTGTCCAAGAACTTTTCTTCTTCCGACCAAGAACTTTTTTACTTTTGCCCAAAAACGTTTCTTCTTTTGGCCAAAATAGTTTCTTTCTTTATTTGGCCGAAAACGTTTCTTTTTTTTCCAAAAACGTTTCTTTTGACCAATACCATTTGTCGCCCAAGAACGTTTGTTCTTTTGCCCAAGAAAGTTTTGCATGTTGTCCAGAAGCATTTCCTCTTTCGCTCAAGAACGTTTCTTCTTTTGACCAAAATAATTTCTTTTTTTTCAAGGAAAATTTTTTCTTTTACCCAAGAAAGTTTCTTCTTTTGTCCAAAAGCGTTCATTCTCTTAACCAATGTTTCTTCTTTTGTCCTAGAATGTTTCATCTTGCTCAAGAACGTTTCTTATTTTGTCCAAAAACGTTTCGTTCGTTCAAGAACGCTTTCTTCATTTGTCCTAGAACGTTTCTTTTTCTGCCCAAGAACGTTTCTTTTGTCTAAAAGCGTTTCTTCATTTACCCTAGAACATTTCTTCTTTTGCCCAAGAGCTTTTCTCTCTATCGCTTTTATGGAGTAGACTGATATTCCCGGCCCTAGCACCGCGTCGTAAAATGGATAGCTTTTCAAAATGCTGCTGCAGAGGCCTCGTCTCATTTTAGTGAGTAATGCCATTAAGGCTCTTCAAGAGCAAGCCGTTCACTGTAGACTTTACTTGAAGGGTTCATGCAGTTTGAATGGCCCACCAAGGTGCAACCCCTTTTTAGGTTTCTGCTTTACCCCTTATCCTGTTTCCTTTTTACGATTTCATAAAGCTTGTTTGTCCTTCAGTTGCGCTTGGGTCATGTTTGACCTTCCATGCCTCGGTACCATGTCTTTTGAGCTAGAAATCAACCGGAAAGGAAAGTTACCTAGAAAAAGAAGAAGGGGATGTTTAGTTTCTCGAGTCCAGGGTCTACAGTAGACCATATATTACTTGTAGTACTTTCACACTGTTACCGTCTTCCATTGGTTTCTGTCCGGTTTAAATCCAAACCAGGTGACAGGAAGAGGGCGGTGGGAGGTTGATATCGTTAATATCCAAAAAGCGGTACACTGTACAGTAGACATTACTTGGGTCTTTAAAGCGTTTTTTAGGCCCTTACCTGCAGCTATTTGATATCCTTATACTCTAATCCACAACAAGTAATCAATTGACCAGGTGACAGCAATAGGGAGTAATAACATTGATACCACTAACGCTGTGTTGGCTACTTTAGGCATTACTAGGGTATTTTATAGCGTTCTTCAGTCTCCTTTATATCCTTCTTCTATATTGCAGTTATTACTTCATTTCTTCTGTCTTGCTGTCAATCTCCTCAATCTTTAACCTCATTCTTACCAGGGTCTTATCCTAGATGCACTTGTGTGTTTATGGCCTCAACGACCCCAGCGCTTGACTGATTAGACCAATAATAAAGTTGAAGTTTTTCTCCCTGTTTCCTTCCATCTTTCTGTCAATTTCCCTTTCTTTCATCCATCACGCCGTCCATTCAGCTCCCCGCGCCCCAGATTCCTCCTGATGAGTGGATGACAGTGATGGTGATAGGAAGAGGAGGAGGAAGTGGTGGAGGATGGGGAGGGAGGATGATAAAGTGGAGGCTGGGTGGCATTGATTGAGGCTTATTATCTGCCATTAAAGCTGCTGGGGCATTGGTGGCAGGGCAGGTGGACAAGTGCTTCCTCCACATCTCCCTTATTTTAGGACAACGGTCATCATCATCATCATTATCATAATCATGCGGTAAGAGTCGAGTTTATTAAAGGATCAATGGGGAAAATCTTTTTTGGATGGACCGGCTATCTTTTTTACTTTATCACTATATTTTCCTTAGTGGTGTATTACTTTTAGAGAGACTTGTCACCATTAAGAACATACAATTGTGGAGAAATGTATGTACATCGCTAATAAAAACCCTCACATAGTGTATAGACGGTGTGTATATATATATATATATATATATATATATATATATATATATATATATATATATATGTATATATATATATATATATATATACATATATATATATATATATATATATATATATATATATACATATGTATATATATATATGTATATATATATATATATACATACATATATACAGTATATGCACTCCAACGGCTCGTAGTGAAATTGGACAGCCCCATTTGCTACTAATTGGTGACATAATTGTAGCGGCAAAGGAAAAGGTAATTAATTTTCATTTGTTCCTCCCCGTAAATTGCTTTTCCCGCTACGAAAGTGATAGATTCCATAATCCCGCTTCGACGCCATTAGTTCCTGGAATTGGAGCCCCGTCCATTTTGTCGGATCCCAGTTTACCATCTGTGAATTAAGTTGTTTGTTTATTAGTTCTCCGCTTCAGTGGATATGGACAGGAAGGGTCACCCATTACCCGGTCGAATTTCTGTTTCGACGGGTGATCTACTGTTCTGGTCGGATTAATACATGTTGATTTAATTATAGAAGTAGCTGAAGATTGGTATATCTTCAGAATATACTCAGAAATAACCCCCCCCCCTCCTCTCTCTCTCTCTCTCTCTCTCTCTCTCTCTCTCTCTCTCTCTCTCTCTCTCTCTCTCGATATAGAATACAAAGTGAGAAAGAGAGTGCATGTTACTCACATGGTGCCATAAGAGTATCTTCTGGACTCTGGGTAAACAAGACCCATTTGCATCATTGAAATATCCCTTGGCATCATTTAAATTCGATTTGGCATCATTGTAATTCCACTTGGTAGGATTTGTTCCATTTAGCATCATTGAAGTTCCATATGGTATCTTTAAAGTTCTATTTGGTCTCATTGAAGTTTCACCTGCCATATCTAGCCAGCATCCACTTCTTTGGCACTAACCAAAGAGAATACTGTCTGCAATTAAAGTGATAATTTGTGGCAATTTTAACAAAAATCCTCGTTTGAAACATTCCGAAGTGAAGAGATTCACCAGACTTACGGCCATGGGTCACATGTACGGCGCGATTTTACGGCTAGATTTTTAGAAAGATATGCACGCACACGCACCTCCCTTTCATCAGGGTAAGACTACGCCCTCTCCCTCCTACCCGAGGTATGGGGAGAGACCGTTATATGTCTGGCGATTTCGCTGAGCGTGACCGGACAGAAATATTTATTTATGAGTATAGCGAGACACTTGCTCTCTATTATGTAGGGGAGATTGGTGTTATCCTAGCCGGGATCTCCCTTTGTATGTAACAATATTTTCAAGAGTTAAAACATATCGTGTTGTATTTATCTTGTTTCCTTTGATTTTCGTAACTCAAATCTCAATTTTATGTAATCTTTCGACAGATTAATCCTTTTATAGTTTAATAATTTCCAATTTGTGTCATTTTAGATTCCCTAAATCTTTTTATCAATAACTAATGAGTTTCAGTTCCCCCTGCATCATCTGCAAGAGACGTTGATTGTAATGTGGAGCTGGAATGTTTATTTGTAACATATAATGTTGTATTACCGTCCCAAAACATAAGGAGAAATTGGTTAACTGTGTGAAGCTAATGGGAATATAAAGAGCTATTAGATATTTCAGATCTCCGACAATGAAGATGGTCATTATTTTACTCAAGCTTTCTCTCTTCCATATATTGACCGTGAAGGAATCTTCTACTACTGTACTGTATAATAAGAGTCCTGGATCCGGATATTGATCCGGATCACCGCCAAAATCTAATCACTTCTAAGTTGGTCCATTTCTGACATGTCCTGAAATTTTTCATCAAGATTCATCCCTAACATTTTGAGTTAGGCTGATGGCAAACGAATAAATAGAGGTGAAAACGTAACCTCTTTGGCGGAGGTAGTAAAAAAGAGATATTTGTATGTAGAAATTCCTGGTGGCAGATTGCCATGTCGTTAAGTCTTTGCTAATATCCATTGATTTGTTTTATGTGAATGTTTGTGCTTTTGAATTTAAATAATTTTATGTGGAACAGGTGGACACAAGTCTCCCGTTATAGTTTTTATATATGAAAGATATATTTTATTGTTGTTACTGTTCTTAAAATATTTTACATTAATTGTTCATTACTTTTCTCATAGTTTATTTATTTCTTTATTTCCTTTCCTCTCTGGGCTATTCCGTGTTGGAACCCATTGGCTTATATCATCCTGCTTTTCCAACTAGGGGTGTAATTCTAGTAATAATGATAAAAATTATAATAATAGGAATTTATTCACATTTTCTTCTGTGTATTTGTAAGATGGGTAATTATGTGACCTACATATTTAATCTTGATTATTTTTTTTTCAGTGGAATATATTAATATGCTTTATATGCACTCTTATCCAGATATGTCATTCATTTTATGATTTCACTAACCGCATACATTCTTCTTTCAGGTAAGTTGAGACCTTGAGACACCTGGCTAAGCTGTAAAGGTAGGCTCAAAATGAGTGTTTTATTTTGTGATTTCGAGTCACTGCACAAGAAAATGTTCATGTAATATGTATGTATACATACATACACAACACACATTATATATATATATATATATATATATATATATATATATATACTGTGTATATATATATATATATACTGTGTATATATATATATATATATATATACTGTGTATATATGTATATATACAGTATTTATATATATATTTATTTATATTTATACTGTATATATATATATATATGTATATATATATATATATATATATATATATATATATATAAACGTAGGATTTCTAAGATATACAACCTATTCACGGTGAAGAATACTGTGAGTTAAATAGCAGGACAGGATTGGAAATGAAACTATAAGGGAGATTGATTACTCAAGTGTCAAATGTGGATGAGATCATGTTGAGGGGCAGATGGAGATGATTTGGGCATACTCTTTGCAATACGCAAGAGATTAGTTCACCAAACTTTCAACTGGGCTCTACAAGGCACTATGAGGATTGGAAGACCCAGGCCTACATGGCTAAGGACTATGAAGCGTGAAGTAGGAGATGATGAATGAAAAAGTATTGATTTAAAAGCTCAAGACAGAGACGACTGGCTAAATCTAAACTAGGCCCTTTGCGTCCATAGGCGTAGAAAGAGATGACGAGGAAACTTTTATGCATACTATATATATATATATATATATATATATATATATATATATATATATATATATACTGTTTATATATATAATATATATACACCAGACAGTTGCTCTTGAATATATAGTGGAGACAGTAGGTATTTCCATTGAATATATATATATATATATATATATATATATATATATATATATATATACACCAGACAGTTGCTCTTGAATATATAGTGGAGACAGTAGGTATTTCCATTGAATATATATATATATATATATATATATATATATATATATATATATATATATCATATGTATGTATATATATATATATATATATATATATATATATATATATATATATATATAAAGTAAACGTGACATGTGAATAATGTGTAAATCATGAATATGTGGTCCTAAATGTTTTCGAAATCAATTGACTTCATTAATGTTTCTTGGTGTCTCTCTTCACCATCGTGTTCCTTCAAAGAGCGGAGGAGGTGTGGGCCCCATTACGGGTAGCTCCTTGTTTTTCGCCGTTCCATTGAAATCTTAATTGCTGTTTCTTTAATGTTTGGTCTCGCTGAAATAAAATTACTGGTTTTTTTTTTTCTTCGTAAAATCATATCTTTTTTACAAATATCTTTTACTTTATCCTTAAGGAAAAGAGTAATTCTAAAAGTTATGCCTTCTCCATCCTATAAGGGTCAATACTGAACAATATTCTATAAGTTTTATTCCGGCTTTGACCAGATTGTGGATTGATCTTTCTAATTAGGCAGTTTAATCCATGGAACTTCATTAGTTCAAACTTGCAGCGAATGCTTTTTTTTGTTGATCTGGCTTACATAAATCTCATTTCATAATTTATATTTGAAAAATCCATTGTAATGTTACTGCTCTTAAATTAGTTTATTTTATTTATCCATCATTTCTCTTGCAGTTTATTTATTTCCTTATTTCCTTTCCTCACTGGGCTACTTTCCCTGTTGGAGCCTTTGGTCTTATAGCATATTGCATTTCCAAATTAAGGCTGTAGCTTAACTAGTAATAATAATAATAATAATAATAATAATAATAATAATAAATCGGTTTATTGTTTTCTCTGTGGCAAGTACAATTACATGATTAAAGACGCTGTGTTTTTTCTCGATATTTGATTCCTGAACTTCGCACTTTTGAAGTTCCACCGATTCAACTGTACCCAATAAAACTCCCCCCCCCCCCCCCCGCCTCCCTCCTAGTGTCTACTATCAATTCCTGTATATATATGATTCAGGGATTTTTCCTTCTGAAACTTTGTGACTCCACTATCGAATCTTCAGGTGCCGAGAGCTCTTTGATGTTGGAAAGAAAATTGCCGTAGTTATTTGTAAGTCAAGAGGAAACGCATTTAATGGGAAAATAGAATCTTCCTCCCCTCCCAAATTCAAGATAAATCTATTGGGAAAGATTTGATGAGGAAAAAATCATTGGAAAATTGTGAGGGAAAGCATAGTGTTTAATGTAATTCATATATATATATATATATATATATATATATATATATATATATATATATATATATATTATATATATATATATATATATATATATATATATATATATATATATATATATAAATTATTTATACTAGATATGTGTATATAAAATCATATGTTTACTTTTGAAATCACCACATAACATTGTGCTTGCGTTTTTATTTGAAAGGTTAACATGAAGTGGTGTTTGATGGCATAGCATTTAGTGGATCAAATTATACGGAATGTCCCCTTTTAAACATTATTTGATATAGTTCCTTTAGAAATATAAGTATAATATCGCTTTAAATGAAATTTAAGGTTTGTGTGGGTACGAATAATCCCTCACGAATCCCTTCGCGTAATGTACGAAGAAATCCTTCAGGCAAATCACCTGCATTATCCCCCCCCCCCTCCCTTTCCCATTTCTGAAGGGAAGGTGGAGGTTACTGGGAGGGACACTCGTTTAATGGTCCGAAAGCCGCGATAAGTCAAGTCGAGAAAATCTGTAAGGATGAGAAATGAAATGTTTGGGAACCTTTCCGATAACTCGGCATCACACGAACTAGCTCGTGGCTTTTATCATGCCTCTCAAAAGGAATTTTGAGGGAGAGGAATGGGATGGCCTTGGCTGGGGAGCGGGTGTGTGAGGTTCCACATGAGACCATCCCTCGAAAATGGATATATAGAGGGGATTGTTTGTGCTAGATATTGTTGTTAAAAAGAATTTTCTAGGATAATCAAAACTCTCTCTCTCTCTCTCTCTCTCTCTCTCTCTCTCTCTCTCTCTCTCTCTCTCTCTCTCTCTGTATCTATGTTGCTCTTATTCTGTCTCTTAGTGTTATTCCCATCTAATTCTTTTCATAGCTCTCTGGTTTTAACTGGCTCACGTTCTAAGGCTTAGTAAGACTCCAAGTTTCTGATGTGTATTATATATATATATATATATATATATATGTATATATATATGTATATATATATATATACAAACACACACACACACACACATATATAATATATATATATATATATATATATATATATATATATATATGATAAGACGAAAGTACTAACACCAACGAAATTTTCACTTTCTTTCGTGGCTATGATACATATTTCATGCTCATCGCGTGTCTTGTTTCGTTATTTCTATACGCACATATACCGTGCCATGCTGCATATCTTAGCAGTCCATGTTTGCCAACGGTTATACGAGTATAAGCGGATGAGCAACCTGATGGAGTAACAGGAACTTTGGGTGTTGAGGAAATGCTCCTTTAATCTTGATGAATAAAGAGAGAAGTAGGACTCTGAGAAATGTAAAGAAGCGATAGAGGTGCAGATATTGGTAGTGATCACCAGCTCCTCTTTGCCACACTGAAATTAAAACTATGACTGAACCTGAAATGCACGAGCTAAGACTGAACCTAAAATGTATGAGCTAAGATTGAACCTGAAAATAACCAGCTGAGATTGAACCTAAAATGCAAGAGCTAAAGTGAAGCTGAAATGCATGAGCTGAGATTGAACCTGAAATGCACGAGCTAAGATTGAAGCCGAACAGAACGAGCAAAGATTGAACCTAAAATGCACGAGCTAAGATTGAACCTGAAATGTTCGAGCTAAGATTGAACCTAAAATGTACGAGCTAGGATTGAACCTGAAATATACAAGCTAAGGTTGAACCTAAAATGCACGAGCTAAGATTGAACCAGAAAAGAACGAGCTGAGATTGAACCTGAAATTTACGCGGCAAGATTAAACCTAAAATGTACAAGCTAAGATTGAACCCGGAAAGGACCAGTTAGGATTGAACCTGAAATACACAAGCTTAGATTGAATCATAAAAGAACCAGCTAAGATTGAACCTGAAATGCACGAGCTAAGATTGAACCTGTAAAGAACGAAGACAAGATTGGACCTCAAATGCACGGGCTAAGATTGAACCTGAAATATACGAGCTAAGATTGACCCTAAAATGCACGACCTGAGGTTGAACCTGAAATGTACTATTATTATTATTATTATTATTATTATTATTATTATTATTGGTGTTCCAAATAAGGTTAAAAGATTGACGCCTTTATTAGGAAGATAATCGGAAGATGGGATTGACTTTTTGATTAACACACCACAAAAAATGGCTGATAGGTAAAATAGTAACAGCTAATTGGTGTTAAGTGATTGACACAGCTGTTTGTTGTTATTATTACTAGTGTATGTGACCCGGCAAAAATGACGGCTAAATATTTAGATAGATAAGCATGCACATGTACTCAGATTCAATAATTCCCATCGCCACTTAACAGGATATAACTACTACCTCTTTCTTCCTACCTTAGGAACGGGGAGAGACCGAGTAGTTATACATCTGGCATTGCCGTAGAGAATGACCGGTATGAAATATATATATATATATATATATATATATATATATATATATATATATATATATGTGTGTGTGTGTGTGTGTGTGTGTGTGTATGTATGTATGTATGTATGTATGTATGTATCCGGACACTTTCTTTATATTATTTAAGGGAGATTATTAGTATTGAATTTCACTGGACCAATATCTGGCATACATAATCAAAGATCATGAGAGAATTTATATGTTGAAATCTGTCCGTTGAGATTTTGTTGAATGAATGAAAATGTCTCAGGTCGGCAATCTATGGACGCATTAAGGGACCCGATGGTATTGGAAACCAATGGAAATTTGGATATGAAATGGAAATTATCTGAGGGATTTAATTGAGACTTCTTTGGCACTAGTCGAGAAGGCTATGGAAATTTCGATGTCTTATTTGACGAACAAGGACGAATTTGGGCAACGTGCTCATTTGAAGAATGGCTCTAATGAGAGAAAGAGAAGGCTTCAACGTCGAGGAACTATTCACTAACTCAGTCTTTTGTTCGCTTCACACGAGTGGATTAATGTAACTCGGTTTTGTCCACGAAAGTTAGAAATCAATGAAGTCATATGAGGCCCTTCATACGCTGTCCGCTCGGGAGAATTTTCGAGCGGCAGTAATATACTAGCAGAGTGCACTGCCAACCCGCGCGGTTTCAGTTTAACGGCCTATAGAGACTACTCGGGAAATATCCTCTCTTGTGAAGAAATGCCTCCTAACGAACGAAAATATTTTCGTACGAAAAAAAATCCGCTCGTGTGAACCGACCCCTCTGCTATACCTCCTTTTCCGCTTCATTTCTTCCATTCGTAAGGTAGTAGGTTGGCCAGGGACCCAGCCACCCGTTGAGATACTACCTCTAGAGAGTTATGGGGTCCTTTGATTGGCCAGACGGTACCAAATAAGATCCTTCTCTCTGGTCACGGTTCATTTTCCGTTTGCCTACACATACACCGAATAGTCTGGCCTATTCTTAACATATCCTCCTCTGTCCACATACATCTGACAACACTGAGATTACTAAACAATTCTTCTTCACCCAAGGGGTTAACTACTGCATTATAACTGTTCAGTAAACACATTCCTCTTGGTAAGGGTAGAAGAGATTCTTTAGCTATGGTAAGCAGCTCTTCTATGGGAAGCACTCCAAAATCAAACCATTGTTCTCTAGTCTTGAGTAGTGCCATAGCCTC
>NC_090738.1:5713888-5714905 GCF_036898095.1 Palaemon carinicauda | reverse complement strand
CTCTTCTTTCTGTCTAACTCTAGTTTGCATTCAAATTTAGTTTGCGTTGTCCAATTTCTCATTTGTTGTTTCTTTTATTATCCTCCTCACTCAAACTAGGTGACAAATCTTTTTTTTTTTTTAGAGAGAGAGAGAGAGAGAGAGAGAGAGAGAGAGAGAGAGAGAGAGAGAGAGAGGAGAGAGAGAGAGAGAGAGAGACCAGAATGCATACCGTGGACTTGAAATTTTATTACATTAATTAAACTCTTGCATTTTATTCAGCTGTATTTAGATTATAATTTTCTTTCCACTTTGCTTCATTGCTAGAGTGTATTTGATTAGACATTTTCTTTCTAATGTTTAAAGGTAAAGACTCCGTATGAAGAGAGGTTTCCCTCTGGAATCAAATGGAACGCAGTTTAAACTCCTTGTCCCCTTCAGGGTTTAAAGGGCACCCGTGAATGGCAGAGGCAAAGAAAAGTGACAAAACCCTAGAGACTGACCATATATAAATATGATCAGTGCCCAAGCTTCCTCTCCACCCAAGCAAGGACCCAGGAGAGTCAGGCAATTGCTGCTGACGACTAAACAGGTTGCCCTATAGGCCCCCCCCCCCCCATCCGTAGCACATAAGATAGTGATGTCGCAGACACTACAAGAAATTATTGAGTTTAAACTCGATAATTTCTTTGTAGTGTCTGCGATATCGAACCCCAGTCCAGCAGATCACCAGGCTTGGACGTTCCGAATATGGACGTCTGTGTCACGTCCCGGAGAGATTCCAGGGATTCTGTACCTGATTATTTCCTAAACCATTCGTGTCGTTGGCCATATTGATATATTTGTATTTTGCGTCCTGTGTCGTTTACTAGGGTTGTGGTAACCTATTAGAAACGTTCCTGCCTCGCTCAAGCTCGATAGTTTCTTGTAGTGGTCGGCAACCTCTTGGAGGTTTTGGGAGAGCCTAAAGGGTTTACCTGCTGGGTCATCAGCAGCTATTGCTTGGCCCTCCCTGGTCCTTGCTTGGTTGTAGAGGGG
>NC_090738.1:5693888-5706388 GCF_036898095.1 Palaemon carinicauda | reverse complement strand
AGTGATTTAATTATAATGGGAGTTTTGCTTAACTTATTTTAGACTGAAATTATTATTCTTTAGTTTAAGTGTTTCTTTTATTTGATTTTCTTAAAAAAAAAAAAAAAAAATCTTGCCCGAACTTCAAATAGAGAAACCCCACAGCACTGCGCTCTGGAACGAAGAGTCCAAAGCTCCATTCAAGTCACTGCGTTCCTTTCCCTCTTTCAAGTTCTAGTGCACCTCAGTTAGGAAATTTTCGTAAGACTTATTTTTAGTGTTATTTGTATTATGTATTTTCAATCGTAAAAAGTACGTAGAGGAATGTCATTAGAACTATCAGATTTTTTTTTTTTGGGGGGGGGGAATGTTTTGGGTTTCTTCTAAAAGAACTTCAGAAGGGTCACGGACTTTTCACTGAAGTGGTCCCGCCGGCACCCCTCTTTCTTTCTTTTTTTTTTTTTTTTTTTTTTTTTTTTTTTGGGGTGGGGGGCGGTCGGTGTTTGGTGGCCCAAAGAAAAGTTTTTACCCAGGTCCCGTTAAAACCAAAATAAGAATGGCTTCTCTCTTTTTGTTGGAAAGCTCAAAAGCATTTTCCCTTTAATAAGGGTCGGGAAATTTCCATTTATCCTGTAAATTAATGATTATTAACAATTAAAGAATGAAATATTAATACTTTTTCATAAAAAAAAGAAAGATTTGTGTGTAGATGTTCAGAACTGTATCAGTATTATTAAGATGTTCCAGATTTTACATCGCGAATACAAGGCATAGGCGGTACTGATATTTTCCCCAGTCCAGCTAATGTAAGTGTTGTGTGTATGCATGTAGGTTCGTGCCAGGGTCAATACTTGCAACGTCCAAAACTCTATTTATTGACCTGACTCTCCTTGGCCCCAACTCTTCCAGTCTGTTGAAGACCCGTGCCATAAATTTTGTCGGCTTCCCTTGATTCGCAATAAATCTTACTTTAAAGTTGTTTACGCCAACCACTAACACAGTTTATATCCTCTCCACTTAGTGTCCATCATTTGGACTTTTCTTGTATGGTTCCTGCGTCTCACATCGGAATCCAGAAACTCCTGGCTTGACTCCTTGCCCAATTCAATCTTCCACGGGGTTTTAGTTATTGGGATATCTGTACGTGATTTCTCAGGAGTAGGCAAGGATCTCATTTCGTCATCTTATTTCTTATTTTTTCTCCTTGATGCCTTTGCCTTTCTGGCATGAAACATCCATCATACTAGCTTTCTTTGGCTTAAAACCTTAGCCAGGTGAGTGTGTCCCTATTACGCCAAGAACTGTTTTGATGTTTACAACGAAGGCTAATTTCATAGGATATTTTTTCAAGCAGAGGCGACCTTGTTTAACATTGCCCTTTGTAAGGGTCACGTTAAGTTCATCGTATGCTCATTAATGAGTTATTTTTTCATCATTAGGCCATTGTTGAAAACTTGTTTCGAGTTCGTAGATGTCAGACATTGCCAGTGTAGATTCAAACAGACAGTGGGTTTTCAGTTTCATTTTTAGTTTTAGTTTCAGTTTCCGTTTTAGTTGTAGTTGTAGTTATAGTTATAGTTTTTTGTTTTAGTTTCAGTTTCACTTTTAGTTTTAGTTGTAGTTGTAGTTATAGTTATAGTTTTTGTTTTAGTTTCAGTTTCAGCTTTTGTTTTGTTTTCAGTTTTAGTTTTAGTTTTAGTTTTAGTTGTAGTTATAGTTTTTGTTTTAGTTTCAGTTTCAGTTTTAGTTTTAGTTATAGTTATAGTTTTTGTTTTAGTTTCAGTTTCAGCTTTTGTTTTGTTTTCAGTTTCAGTTTCAGTTTTAGTTTTAGTTACAGTATGAAGCTCATTGGGGGTAGTGTCATCAGTGCACCTCACACAGCGCGCCGTAGGCAATACTCAAAAGATCTTTGCTGTGTCTCATAAACTCCTAGCTACACCCAAACCAACTTTTTAACCACTAATCTAACCTAAACGTCTTTCTTTATTTATGGTGAAATTAATTTGTTTTTCCCAAAGCTACATCATATATAATTTAGAGACATGCGAACGAATAAACAAACTAATCTCCCATTTATATTAGAGAGCAGGTCTCTCTCTCTCTCTCTCTCTCTCTCTCTCTCTCTCTCTCTCTCTCTCTCTCTCTCTCTCTCTCTCTCTCTCTATATATATATATATATATATATATATATATATATATATATATATATATATATATATATATATATATATATATATATATATATATATATATATGTATATATATATATGTGTGTATATATATGTGTATATATATATATATATATATATATATATATATATATATATATATATATATATATATATATATATATATATATATATATATATATATATACACACACACATGTTCATTCCTGGTCACGCTCAACCGCCGGAGAGAGGGGGATGCATGTTTGTGCATATCTATCTAAATATTTATCCGTCTTTTTAACAGGTCGCATACGCTAGTACTGTTTAATGTTTTATCCGTCAAAGACTTATCTAACCACAAGCTGAACTCTAATAAGTAACGCTGTTGTGAACGAGTCTCCTTTACTTCTCATGCCTCTAAACACATCTTTTTTATTAACCTATAAATGTTGTTTGAGCATCACTTGAGAATTTCCTTCTCTGTTAGATTTCTCAGGTCACTGGGGTCACCTGTCACACGACACAATCCTTCCCCTCATTCTCAGGTGGATCAAGTCATCGATGGTGTGGGCGGTGTTTGAAAAGTTGGGTAGGGTTCCTTTGATGACCGCCTTTAAAGAAGAACTCCCACAGGAAAAGGCCCGGAATTGCGCTTGGAGGTCGTGGGATATATATATATATATATATATATATATATATATATATATATATATATATATATATATATATATATATATATATATATATATGTGTGTGTGTGTGTGTGTGTGTGTGTGTGTGTGCATCTATGAGTTAAGCATACATCTATCATATATATGTCCTAACAGTTGCGCTAATTAGTCATTCTATTTTGACAAATCAATGGCTGTTAGTGTTAAGACGTCCTTTAATGGATAAGACTCTCAAACAATGATCCTCACGCACGCACTAACATATTTTCGTATTGTAAATAGGGAAGTTGGAAATGTCTCCCCCTGCCTCCCACGCACTTCATTTTCATTAAATTCCATCCTTTCCTTTTAGGAATGTTATGATAACCTGTTTCTGTTTTGAAAATTGCCTTTAATTTTTTTTTCTTTTTTTAAATTAGATTCGATGAGGATTACTTTTAATGCGTAACACTTCGTTGAAGTTGATTCTGTGAGCCGTTAATAACAAAAATATATTTGTTCCTCATAAATATCAACTTTATTTTTTTTTTTATTTAAGACGTCAATATTGGTGTGCCTCAGTATTATGAAAGAAGCTTCATAATATGCACCCGAGAGCACTTTGCAAAATATTACGCAAATATTTTAACGTTCAATAACACCCCTCAGAAAATATTTTAGAAGTAGTGTACGCAACCCTTCAAAAGTCATGGCTAAATATATAGATATGCTCACACGTGCGCACGCACACACACAGGTTCAGCCTTCCCCACCCTTTCCCCCATTTCTAACTGCAATACAACAGTTTCGGTTTTTTGTGGGAGATTGTGGCTTCCAAGTCTACCTCTCAGGGTACCTCTTCTCACCAGCGTACGATTACACCCTCTCCTCCCCACCCGAGGGATGAGGGAGAGACCATGTAGTCATACGTTTGGCAATGCCGGTCAGCGTGGCAGGAAAGAAATATATTTATATATATAGCCAGACACTTGAAGTAATTCAGAGAACCCAGAGAAACCACTTTGCAAGAGAGAAATGGGATCCAGAGGAAACCTCTCAGGGTACCTCCCTCTCCTCCCCACCCGAGGGATGGGGGAGAGACCATGTAGTCATACGTTTGGCAATGCCGGTCAGCGTGGCAGGAAAGAAATATACTGATATATATAGCCAGACACTTGAAGTAATTCAGAGAACCCAGAGAAACCACTTTGCAAGAGAGAAATGGGATCCAGAGGAAACCTCTCAGGGTACCTCCTTCTCCTCCCCACCCGAGGGATGGGGGAGAGACCATGTAGTCATACGTTTGGCAATGCCGGTCAGCGTGGCAGGAAAGAAATATATTTATATATATAGCCAGACACTTGAAGTAATTCAGAGAACCCAGAGAAACCACTTTGCAAGAGAGAAATGGGATCCAGAGGAAACCTCTCAGGGTACCTCCCTCTCCTCCCCACCCGAGGGATGGGGGAGAGACCATGTAGTCATACGTTTGGCAATGCCGGTCAGCGTGGCAGGAAAGAAATATACTGATATATATAGCCAGACACTTGAAGTAATTCAGAGAACCCAGAGAAACCACTTTGCAAGAGAGAAATGGGATCCAGAGGAAAGGCAATGGAGGAATTACCGAAGATAAGGAGGAAAGCCAGATAGATGACCTCAGATATGCTTGTATCTTTCTCGTCTCGTGATATATGTCTGCACTCGACTATTGCCACAGTGAAATCAATTTTTTATTTATTATTTTAGATTCATAAAACCGTTGACAAGTAGATATAGAAAGCTGCTATCTTTGTTTTGTCGCAATCCCCGTTTTCAAATAACGAATACAGTAGAAGAAAAACTGAGTTAATCAGTAAGTATATCGATTGGCCAGATCTTGTGTCTTCTTACCCTCACGCCCACAACAAAGCCAGAAGTGTCAGCCGAAGTAGGGTCTTGAGTTTCGAAGGTTTTTCTTTTCATTGCTGTTTCGGCACCTGGTCTCGACCACTTCTCACGCAATGGTCATCCTCTTGCGCAAGATAGATGAAGAGACACGTCGCTCACAAGTCTCATTTACTCTCCTAGGAGAGGGTTTTTTTTTTGGCCTCTACCCCTTCTCACGCAATGGTCATCCTCTTGCGCAAGATAGATGAAGAGACACGTCGCTCACAAGTCTCATTTACTCTCCTAGGAGAGGGTTTTTTTTTTGGCCTCTACCCCTTCTCACGCAATGGTCATCCTCTTGCGCAAGATAGATGAAGAGACACGTCGCTCACAAGTCTCATTTACTCTCCTAGGAGAGGGTTTTTTTTTTGGCCTCTACCCCTTCTCAAGCAATGGTCATCCTCTTGCGCAAGACAGATGAAGAGACACGTCGCTCACAAGTCTCATTTACTCTCCTAGGAGAGGGTTTTTTTTTTTTTTGGCCTCTACCCCTTCTCACGCAATGGTCATCCTCTTGCGCAAGACAGATGAAGAGACACGTCGCTCACAAGTCTCATTTACTCTCCTAGGAGAGGGTTTTTTTTTTTTTGGCCTCTACCCCTTCTCACGCAATGGTCATCCTCTTGCGCAAGACAGATGAAGAGACACGTCGCTCACAAGTCTCATTTACTCTCCTAGGAGAGGGTTTTTTTTTTTTTTGGCCTCTACCACTTTCACGCAATGGTCATCCTCTTGCGCAAGATAGATGAAGAGACACGTCGCTCACAAGTCTCATTTACTCTCCTAGGAGAGGGTTTTTTTTTTTTTTTTGGCCTCTACCCCTTCTCACGCAATGGTCATCCTCTTGCGCAAGACAGATGAAGAGACACGTCGCTCACAAGTCTCATTTACTCTCCTAGGAGAGGGTTTTTTTTTTGGCCTCTACCCCTTCTCACGCAATGGTCATCCTCTTGCGCAAGACAGATGAAGAGACACGTCGCTCACAAGTCTCATTTACTCTCCTAGGAGAGGGTTTTTTTTTTGGCCTCTACCCCTTCTCACGCAATGGTCATCCTCTTGCGCAAGACAGATGAAGAGACACGTTGCTCACAAGTCTCGTTTACTCTCCTAGGAGAGGGTTTTTTTTTTTGGCCTCTACCCCTTCTCACGCAATGGTCATCCTCTTGCGCAAGATAGATGAAGAGACACGTCGCTCACAAGTCTCGTTTACTCTCCTAGGAGAGGGTTTTTTTTGGCCTCTACCCCTTCTCACGCAATGGTCATCCTCTTGCGCAAGATAGATGAAGAGACACGTTGCTCACAAGTCTCGTTTACTCTCCTAGGAGAGGGTTTTTTTTTTTGGCCTCTACCCTTCTCACGCAATGGTCATCCTCTTGCGCAAGATAGATGAAGAGACACGTCGCTCACAAGTCTCGTTTACTCTCCTAGGAGAGGGTTTTTTCTGGCCTCTACCCCTTCTCAAGCAATGGTCATCCTCTTGCGCAAGATAGATGAAGAGACGCGTCGCTCACAAGTCTCATTTACTCTCCTAGGAGAGGGTTTTTTTTTTTGGCCTCTACCCCTTCTCACGCAATGGTCATCCTCTTGCGCAAGATAGATGAAGAGACACGTCGCTCACAAGTCTCATTTACTCTCCTAGGAGAGGGTTTTTTTTTGGCCTCTACCCCTTCTCACGCAATGGTCATCCTCTTGCGCAAGATAGATGAAGAGACACGTCGCTCACAAGTCTCATTTACTCTCCTAGGAGAGTGTTTTTTTTTTGGCCTCTACCCCTTCTCACGCAATGGTCATCCTCTTGCGCAAGATAGATGAAGAGACACGTCGCTCACAAGTCTCATTTACTCTCCTAGGAGAGGGTTTTTTTTTGGCCTCTACCCCTTCTCACGCAATGGTCATCCTCTTGCGCAAGATAGATGAAGAGACACGTCGCTCACAAGTCTCATTTACTCTCCTAGGAGAGGGTTTTTTTTTTGGCCTCTACCCCTTCTCACGCAATGGTCATCCTCTTGCGCAAGATAGATGAAGAGACACGTCGCTCACAAGTCTCATTTACTCTCCTAGGAGAGGGTTTTTTTTTTTGGCCTCTACCCCTTCTCACGCAATGGTCATCCTCTTGCGCAAGACAGATGAAGAGACACGTCGCTCACAAGTCTCATTTACTCTCCTAGGAGAGGGTTTTTTTTTTGGCCTCTACCCCTTCTCACGCAATGGTCATCCTCTTGCGCAAGACAGATGAAGAGACACGTCGCTCACAAGTCTCATTTACTCTCCTAGGAGAGGGTTTTTTTTTTGGCCTCTACCCCTTCTCACGCAATGGTCATCCTCTTGCCCAAGATAGATGAAGAGACACGTCGCTCACAAGTCTCATTTACTCTCCTAGGAGTGGTTTTATTTATGAAGTGATGAGTTCCTTGGCGTAATTCCAAATAGAAAAAGGGATAAATGGTTTTCTTGTAACTTAATTTAAGATTGTCCCGACACTTTGGTGGAGCATGGTTTCTTTCGTTGAAGACTTCATTTTGCTCTTTGATTTTTAAATTGGACAGTTCTTTCATGCTCTCCGTAGTAAGGTGTTCCGTTGAGTTGCATATCCGTTATTAAATACAATTTTTGAATAGATATGATAAAAATTATAGTGTATTGCGTTTGAGGCACTATGAATGTTATATATATATATATATATATATATATATATATATATATATATATATATATATATATATATATATATATATATGACCATGATCAGTAAAGCTATACTAGTCCGGGGCCACCCATGCTAGGTTGGTTTGCTTTAAGCGATAAGGCTAGTCTGATAACATCAGCAATCCGCAGTGGTCAGCGAGGTCTCAGGCCTTTATCCTTTAGTGAACTAGAAACGGCTGCATGTTGTATTATCGTTACAATTTGTTGAATTTATTCAATTTTCAGTGTTGCAAAACAAAATGTCAACATAACCAGAACTTTCTTACAGAATTTGAAAGTAGGCCTAATCCACAGACCGAGGAAGTTACTCACGAAGTGTTTAGAAAGAAAAATCCCACTGACTATATTTAGTTGTTTTTTTTTTTTTTCGCTCCCCTAAGGCTCGCTTAGCACGAGCAGTTTGATGCCGCTTGGTTTTGTTCGTGCGGATTATAAATCAATGAAGATCAGTGAGGCCCTTTATATGCTGCCCGCTCGAAAGATTTTCCGAGCGGCAGTGAATATACTCACCGCATGCACTGCTAACCCGCGCGGTTCCAATGTAGAGGCTATTAGAAACAAAGGTCTTACTCTATACTCTATAGAATGTAATCTATAGACCTTAATAGAAACTACGAGGCCGCTCGGCAAAAATCTTCTTGTGTGAAGACATGTCTCCTAACGAGCGGAAATATTTCCGTACGGACAAAATGCTCTATTGTGAAGCGAACCTAACTCGTCTTTTTTTCTTTATCGCTTGGTATTCTGATCGTTAACTTCCACGACATATGAAGTTTCCGGGAGACATTTTCAAAACGGGGATTTCAGAACCAGACATAAAGTGATTTCTCTCTCTCTCTCTCTCTCTCTCTCTCTCTCTCTCTCTCTCTCTCTCTCTCTCTCTCTCTCTCTCTCTCTCTCTCTCAGAAGAGGAAGAAGAAGAAGAAGGGGTTCTCCTGATGCTCATTAATTAGAATTCCACAACATCCATTCAAGATGACTTGAACTTAATTGCATTTGATGACCCAATTAGTGACTTAGTTTCGGTGGACCTTTTGTGTTGATTATGTTGAGTGTAAGTAGGCCCAAATATGGTATCATATAATATATATATATATATATATATATATATATATATATATATATATATATATATATATATATATATATATATATATATATATTGTGTGTGTGTATGTGTGTGTGTGTGTGTGTGTGTGGACAAGTCACTATTTGTGAATTACAATTAGAAAGAATGAAAATATGTGATGGCTTCAGTGGTTCTACCCTATCGAATGGTTATAACCTTTCAAGTAGTTCAAATTTCTCCAGTGGTCGTAACGTTTCCAGTGGGTCTAACTTTTCAAGTGGTTCTAACATTTCCAGTGGTTTTAACTTTTCCTGACACAACGAGGAAGACACGAGAGTTCATGGCCATGAAGGCAAAACTACTCCAGATGTTCCTGGAAAAATCTATAACGTCTCATTTAACTGAAGCGGCAAATCGTGTACTTTAGGGTTAGTTGATAGTAGTGTATCGCAACCAGTGTGGGAAAAGATCCTGGGAATATTAAACGTATTCGAAAAGAAATGTATAGGACCAAATATTATCATGAATGTAAATATCACCCACGAATGGCATTTAATACCGAATTCTATCTTGGGAATATATATCCACTTGGAATTCATTTTATGGTAACAGCTTCTGGCCGGGTGGGGATTCGAACCACCACCTGTACGGCTGGAAACCACTGAGCTTCCAGCCGTACAGGTGGTGGTTCGAATCCCCACCCGGCCAGAAGCTGTTACCATAAAATGAATTCCAAGTGAATAAATATTCCCAAGATAGAATTCGGTATTAAATGCCATTCGTGGGTGATATTTACATTAATTAAAATCACGTGTGCTTGTGATATATGTTCATTATCATGAATGTGTCTATTGCATTGTATCCTGCCCCCGCCCCTGTTACCTCAAATTCTCTCTCTCTCTCTCTCTCTCTCTCTCTCTCTCTCTCTCTCTCTCTCTCTCTCTCTCTCCGGCCTCAGTAGCCTTGTCCTAGTTTAGGGAGAATATGCATGGCATTTGTATGGAGAGCAGGGGGTTTCCCTACCAGAATTTCAAGTAGGACCCTGTCGAATTTGGGCCACTATTTCCCCTTGGCCCCTTTCATGAGACCCAAGCCTCATTTCCAGCTGGTTATCGTTTCTTGCTTGGGTCAGAACTGTTTTTGGTGTCTTTCTTTCTGCTTTGTTTTACGTCTAGTTTTTGGAGTTCTCTTGCTTGAGGGTACACTCCGGCACACTATTCTATCTTATTTCTCTTCCTCGTTTAAGTTTTTATAGTTTATATATGAAATATTTATTTCAATTGTTGTTACTGTTCTTAAAATATTTTATTTTAATTGTTAATTAATTCTCTTATTTCCTTGTTTCCTTCCCTCACTGGGCTATTTTCCCTGGTGGAGCCCCTGGGCCTATAGCATCTTGCTTTTCCAACTAGGATTGTAGCTTAGCAAGTAATAATAATGATAATAACAATTTTATGTTAGTTACTTCATTCATTTTATCATATTATTGAGGGATGTTATATATTTCTCCCCTCCGTTTAAATTATAATTTCATCATTATCTGATATAATACGACTGTGATTTTGTTAGTAATGGCAGATTTAATAGCAGTAGCCATAATAATGATGATATTGCTAATGGAAAGAATTGTTGTTAAATGAAAGCACCTCGGTTTTCATGAGGCATTGTTGTAAAAGAAATAAATATGGCAAATGTTACATAAGTAAAAAGATGTCAATTTTGAATACGAATCAGTAAGTTTTTTTTTTTTTTTTTTTTTTTTTTTTTTTTTTTTTTTTTTTTTAGATTTATTGAAGAAAGTTTAGCGTAATTGTGATTATATTGGACTATTGATTTTTCCTTTATATATTATATTTTAAATTCTATAAATTATACACTGCAGAACAGCAAAATTGTCATTAATGTAATGGTAGAACGTGGCACCAATGTTAATTTTCTATTAGTATATGATCATATTAAAATGAACTCTTATTCTTATGTAAATAGAGTGCATTAAAGACTTTACTGGACAAACAAACATGTTTATTCATCTTATTTCTGTTTTGCAAATATATTATCATTATTCAAATGAGCTTTTCCAAGTTTCAAGCTGCATTACCTTGCGTCAGCTCAAAAGCATTTACATGGCTGTTTTCAAGGACAAGATAAAATTATGTATATCAGAAACAGTCTTTTTGGCGTTCTATTATAGGTCGCTTAATTTTATGCTCTCTCCGAGTAGAGACACCGTTACTTGGTGAAAGGGCTTGTGTATCGCCATGATCAGCAAAGCTGTACTGATCAGGGCCACCCATACTAGGTTGGTGTGCTGATGTATAGCAGAAACAGTCTTTTTGGCATTCTATTATAGGTCGCTTAATTTTATGCTCTCTCCGAGTAGAGACACTGTTACTTGGTGAAAGGGTTTGTGTATCGCAATGATCAGCAAAGCTGTACTGATCAGAGCCACCCATACTAGGTTGATGTGCTGTGAGTGATCAGACCTTCGCACTTGCCAGCGTGATGATGAAAACTAGCCAAACGCCATACATGACTTAAGACATGCCTGAGGCCTTTGTCCTGGAGTGACCTAGAAACGGTTGCATTTATTGTTGCTGTTGTAATTCTGTGTTCAGGAATTTTGTTTGTTAGAATATTTTGTTTGTTTGTTGTAGTGCAAAATTTCCAAAGTACGACATTGTACGATCATTTGTTAGGTTTTATTATGCACTTTTTATTATGAGGATTTATTTTTCAAGTCGTTGAAAGACATTTTTAGACCTCATCTTCATACTCAATTATATGCCTTTTTAATCTCTCCTGTTCACACTAGTTGAGTCATCGCCAAGTGATGCATTTAAACTTGCGTGAAGAGGATATCTTAATCTGTGCAGTATCACTTTAGTATCAACAACTTAAAACACGTGGATTAAGCTTCGCGGATGAGTCATTTTCAGGCATTTTTGCGAGTTGCTTGTTCTGTATCGAAAAGGCTTTGACCTCTACACGCCAAAAATTTGATCCTATCAAACAACAATTTATTTAAGGTTGGTTGAATATTGATGAGTCATTTTCAGGCATTTTTTGCGAGTTGCTTGTTCTGTATCGAAAAGGCTTTGACCTCTACACGCCAAAAATTTGATCCTATCAAACAACAATTTATTTAAGGTTGGTTGAATATTGATGAGTCATTTTCAGGCATTTTTTGCGAGTTGCTTGTTCTGTATCGAAAAGGCTTTGACCTCTACACGCCAAAAATTTGATCCTATCAAACAACAATTTATTTAAGGTTGGTTGAATATTGATGTGTCATTTTCAGGCATTTTTGCGAGTTGCTTGTTCTGCATCGAAAAGGCTTTGACCTCTACACGCCAAAAATTTGATCCTATCAAACAACAATTTATTTAAGGTTGGTTGAATATTGATGAGTCATTTTCAGGCATTTTTTGCGAGTTGCTTGTTCTGTATCGAAAAGGCTTTGACCTCTACACGCCAAAAATTTGATCCTATCAAACAACAATTTATTTAAGGTTGGTTGAATATTGATGAGTCATTTTCAGGCATTTTTTGCGAGTTGCTTGTTCTGTATCGAAAAGGCTTTGACCTCTACACGCCAAAAATTTGATCCTATCAAACAACAATTTATTTAAGGTTGGTTGAATATTGATGTGTCATTTTTAGGCATTTTTGCGAGTTGCTTGTTCTGCATCGAAAGGGCTTTGACCTCTACACGCCAAAAATTTGATCCTATCAAACAACAATTTATTTAAGGTTGGTTGAATATTTATTTGTTTAAATTGTTAAGGGAGGCAACCATTCAAAGAGGTAACAGTTAAAGACGTTATCTTTGGTAGTTGATTATTTTTGTTTCCCTTGGCAAACATAGACACGAAGCCTTGACCTTCTCCTCTATAATGTATACATGGCGTCATGATTTTATGCCGTCATTTGGAAGAAAATTCATTCTACGAACCGAGGGTCATGAAACCACCTGTCAAAAGAACTCTCTAACTCAGT
>NC_090738.1:5683888-5688888 GCF_036898095.1 Palaemon carinicauda | reverse complement strand
TAATAATAATAATAATAATAATAATAATAAGAGCAGTCCATGTAATTGGTTAAAACTTTTTATTGATGAGAAAATTATTTTTTAAATAGTGCTGTTTGATTTGCAAATAGTTTTTATCTAAGGGGAAAATTATTTGTATGGAAAATAGTGCTATCTGAGATGTAATTTTTTTATCTCTAAATTAATAGATTTTTTTGTCCCTGGGAGATTCATTTATTAATTACCTATTTGGGAAATTCGTTGATTTTTTACCTCTTTGCCATATTAATTATTTTATTTGTTCCTTTGGAGAAATTAATTTATTTTTTACCTTCTTTGGTAAATTAGTTTTTGCCTCTGGGAAATTAATTAATTTTCACCTCTTTGGGAAATAAATTAATTTTTCACCTTATTTTGGAGATTAATTTTTTTCTTCCGGGAAGTTAATTGATTTTATACCTCTTTGAAAAATTAATTAATTTTTCACCTCATTTTGTAAATTATTTTTTTTGCCTCGTTTGGAAAATTCATTAATTTTTCACCTCATTTTGTAAATTATTTTTTTTGCCTCGTTTGGAAATTAATTGTTTTTTTTTATCTCTTTGGGAATTTATTTTAGGTAAAACAGTGCCGTTTGATTTATTAAGTTCTTTGAGAATTTTCTCTAAATATAACCTATGAAAAGGAGAGATTTTAGTACTCCAAATAATTAATGTATTCGTTCTTGGGAGACGCAATGTTCATTTCTTTGGACTTTCTTGTCGAATATCTTATACAAAACTGCTTGACCTCCAAAAACACTGGCATGATAATATCAAACATATGAGTCTTGGAATACTTGGATCCCTTGGTGTTCTTAGTACAAAAAAAAAAAAAAAAAAAAAAAAAAAAAAAAAAAAAAAAAAAAAAAAAAAAAAAACTTTTAGAACAGGAATTTCTAAAGCTTCTGGGAATCACATTATATTTACTAAATAAAATTGAAAATAAACTCTTAAATCACATATATTTTATCTCTCAGCATTATAAAGCGTTCCATTTTTCTTGAAGTTTTGTCACAGAGAAGGGTGACACAAACCTAGCTATGTTGGCACTGAAAGAGGTTCCATTTTTCTTGAAGTTTTGTCACAGAGAAGGGTGACACAAACCTAGCTATGTTGGCACTGAAAGAGTGGCCAGAACGATGCCCTAGAGACAAGGATAGAGTTTTAAAAACTAAACAGGGGCCTTCATCTTTAAATACTACTAGGCAGGCATAGAAATGCGTCATAGCCTCTGTACCATGCCCTTCCACTGTCTTGGATAAGAGTTCTCTTGCTTGAGGATACACTTGGGCACGCTTTTCTATCTTGTTTCTCTTCTTGCTTGTTTTGAAGTTTTTATAATTTATATATAAAAGATTAATTTAATGTTATTGTTCTTAAAATATTTTATTTTGATTATTTATTATTTCTCTTGTAGCTTATTTTTATCCTTATTTCCTTTCCTCACTGGGCTATTTTTCCCTGTTGGATCCCTTGGGCTTATAACATCTTGCTTTTCCAATTAGGGTTATAGCTTGGCTTGTGATAATAATAATAATAGAAATAATAATATCCGTATGGCGATTGATTGTATTTGAAAGCGAGTAAAATGAGTGGTTGATACTTTTGAATAAATTAGTTTTCTTTGTAATTTATTGTTTATTTTTGGAAGAAGAAGAAAAAACAGTAACTATTGTGAAGCCTTTGCCAACTAAGTTAGATAGCTTAGGACTAGTACATTATCTCGACAAGCGATCCTAACACTTTATCAGTCGACAACAGTAAACACCGTCACTTGATCTTTGAGAACACACAATTTTCTTCTTCATTGTTGTCTTTATGATAGGCTCTGCCAGGTGGTCTTGTGGCATAACAGGAGAGAGAGAGAGAGAGAGAGAGAGAGAGAGAGAAGAGAGAGAGAGAGAGAGAGAGAGAGAGATTGTATATGTCAAGAGGATGAAAGGCCAACTAACTATAAAACAGGGACTCAGAAAAACAGAAAAGGAGCAAGGAAAGTATAATTTAGGCCAAAAGGAGAGAGAGAGAGAGAGAGAGAGAGAGAGAGAGAGAGAGAGAGAGAGAGAGGGAGGGAGGGGGGGGCACAGTCTCTCATATGGTAATAATCAAGCCTGCTATAAAAAAAAAATAATCAAACAAGGACACAAGGATGGATATGCTGATGAAATGATAGACTCTTACACAATACATGATGCCTGTGTCTGATTGGTTTACACACAAACAAATACACACATGTTTAGACTGACAGGCATATAACAATAGACAAACAAGGGGAAATATAAGAACCATTATGTAGAAAACTCGTCATCCAAGTGCAGTCGAGAAAAGAACTCTGTAATTGGTGGAAGGAAGAAACAAACAATGGATTGTGGAGGAATACGAAATAAAAAGAGCAGAACCTGAGAGTTTGTTCTTGTTAGGATGCTTTGAGGATGGAGGGGGAGGTGGAGGGGAAGTTGGATGGTGAGGAGGATAGGTTGGATGGGGTGGCTGGATGGTAGGGTTGGGGAGTGACGAGAGAAGAGACACAGACAGAGACAGGGAGCTGTGTCAGCTGTCATTGCAGTTCCGGTGTAGGAGTTAAGAGCATGAGTATGCCACCGAACAGCATTCATTTCGTTGAATATTTGTATTTAGAATTGTAGCAAATATTTCTGTCTTTTATGATTATATATTTCGGAAGATGACATAAACGTCCTGAGAGAGAGAGAGAGAGAGAGAGAGAGAGAGAGAGAGAGAGAGAGAGAGAGCCTGGATTCGCATATCGGGCGAATACGGTTTAATTTTACATAATTGTTCAACAACTGTTAGGTTTCACCCTGCTACAACTATGCGTTGATTCAACTCCCTGGCACCAACGCCAACCACTGGTCACATATATTACGACTAAAATTGAATAAAAATGGAAGGGTTAGAGATGGAAGCGAATAAAGTTGATGTAACGAACTATACAGGGAAGGAAAATACGTACAATTTTCATACACAAAGTCATCGAACGACTGTGTTCGACGTCGTGTTCAAGTTACAGATGACTCGCTTCCCTCCTAGACTTTTGGGTGTCGTCATGGGCAGTAAGAAGGAAGATAAGAGAGAGGAAAGTAGAGAGAGTTCCATTCCTGAAAACATTGTTACATTTTGATATGTCGCAGAAATCTCCTTCTTAAGAACTAAAGCACAATGTTGCTCTTTCTCGTAATCTGTCTTCTTAAGTTTTCCCAATGAATCATGATATCCCTGCTCGTCCAGTACTTTCCGTATTCATCTTGTTGTATTGAGCAAGAACCCTGACTCTATAAAAGAAGGCGATCGTCCTAACGGGTCTTCTGGCTGTTGTATGCACCGTCCATAGCAGGTGGATCAGGACGTATAGCGAGATTAAGCCATTGACGAGAGAAGATCAACCTCGTATCCGGAGTCCGGGATAATTTGCAAGACACCGTTAAATCATCCACAACGCTAGCAGTTGTCAGTGTATGTGAGTGAGTGCGTACGTGCGGTGACCTTGAGTAACAATTACTTGACAGTAAGCCTCGTTGTCAGAGGCAAATTTATTCTCGAGTCATTTTGAGCTTGATCTTGAATTTAGATACCGTTTAAAGGTTTAAAGGCCTCTCTTAAATGGCAGAGGCATTAGACAGTGACATTGATTCCCTAGCTAGCAGAACAGCCCTAAAGACTGACCATATATACATATGATCAGCGCCCAAGCCCCCTCTCCGCCAAGCTACGACCAGGGAGGGCAAGACAATGGCTCCTGATGATTCAGCAGTTAGACCTACAGGCTCCCCCAAACCCCCATCCCTTACTCTCAAGGATGGTGAGGTTGCAGACAATACAAGTAACCATCGAGCTTGAGCGCGACTCGAACCCCAGTCCAGCAGATCGCCAGGCTGGGACATTTATTAGTAGTATCTTGCATGAGAGGGCCATGCAAAGGATTTTGTTGTAACAGCTTCATTGATATTGGTATTTATTTTATAGTCATTTTATCAAATGAATTATGTTTTGGAAATTTGCTTTTTAATTTGTAGTTACAATTTATTGTCACTTTTTGCCCAGTATTGATAATTATATTTATTTAATATTCATTATGTTATGCGTGAATGTTCGATGCATACGAGAGAGTTTAACTGTAGATTTGACTTTAAATCGCCAGTTATTTATGGCGTTTATTCTTCTTTATGTCTGTTAGTGTCTGCTGTCCCGCAGACGCTTATGTTACACAGTTCGTGTGAGTAACTTTTTAAAAGCATAGATGTGCAGCATGTAATATTAGCGACGGGTCTGAATTATCTGAATGCACTGCGTCAGTTTCTGGTCAATAAAGTAACCCAGGTCAATACAATGGAGAATGAACGGAGGAAACAGAACAAGAAGAAAATACCCAAACTAAACAGATGGCAGGTGGTGCGGGAGAGTATTTTCATACGTTCAACACGGTGAACCTCAACCATTTGACTGATAAGGAATTTTCTTCTGGAAAATGTAAATTAGGAGAATTTACTACTCAATATAATGGAAAAGAATGATTATAAAACTTAAAACTATAAAAGTATATTTTTATATAATTAAAAGTAAACCAAGCGGGAGAGTATTTTCATACGTTCAACACGGTGAACCTCAACCATTTTACTAATAAGGAATTTTCTTCTGGAAAATGTAAATTAGGAGAATTTACTACTCAATATAATGGAAAAGAATGATTATAAAACTTAAAACTATAAAAGTATATTTTTATATAATTAAAAGTAAACCAAGCGGGAGAGTATTTTCATACGTTCAACACGGTGAACCTCAACCATTTTACTAATAAGGAATTTTCTTCTGGAAAATGTAAATTAGGAGAATTTACTACTCAATATAATGGAAAAGAATGATTATAAAACTTAAAACTATAAAAGTATATTTTTATATAATTAAAAGTAAACCAAGCGGGAGAGTATTTTCATACGTTCAACACGGTGAACCTCAACCATTTTACTA
>NC_090738.1:5671388-5676388 GCF_036898095.1 Palaemon carinicauda | reverse complement strand
TGGCTGTAAGTAGGTCGAAGACAATGGCTCCTCAACACCTAGATCTCTGCATTGATAATGTTCCTTTAACTATATAAAACTCATTAAAATTTTATATATGCCGTTCACAAGCGACTTTTAAACCTTTAAACTGGCATTGTGAAATCTTGTTATATTAGCTGAGAGAAACATACAAGCACACCATAGAATATAATTTGCATTATAAATTTAATCGGCAGTGTTCAAATTTGAGAAATATACAAGGTTATTGTTAGAAACCATTTGATATAAAAGAGAAGAAAATTTCGAGTCTGAATGACACTTCTACAGTAAAGTTCACAATAGGTCAGTGCAATGTTTTCACTGGACCATTCCTTCAACTGGACTTTTTACCGATCATTTGTATAAAAGACAAATCCCTGATACTTGAGTGCAGTGTACAGAAACAGCGAAAGGAATTTTGGTCCGATCTACGTGTCTCCGTAATTTGTTTTTTCACTTCTATGTTTTTATTTGAGTATGAAGTACGTATCCATTCCCCTTTGCTTTGCTTTTTTTTATTTTTTCATTGAATTATTTTTGTTTTTGTCCCCCACCCCCTCCCTGAATTTATTTCATGGGCTGGCTATGTTAATGTACTGAACTGAACGAGTTTATTATGTGTTTTATACTAATTGTAGTAAATGCTCTTTAACATAAAGTATATAAATTTACTCACAAAGGTGCATTATGTATTAATATATAAGATGTACTGTGTATGCCTACATACACCCCCCCCCCCACACACACACACACACATATATATATATATATATATATATATATATATATATATATATATATATATATATATATATATTGGAATTTGATTACAAAATGTATAATTAGTTATAAAACGTTATCTGTAAAATGGTACACAATTAAGGCTAAAAATAACGATATTCATGAAATTCAAATATTTCCCCGATCAGCAAATAATTATTACCTCTTTAACCAGAAAAAAATAATTAAAAGAAATTTCATTTTGCAGGTAAGTCCAGATAAGTTGGATGCTGACCACGACGAAACGTAGTAATAAGGAAAGATGTTTTTGTGATGCCCTCTTCTTTGGATTAATCTGCGGTCGCGTTTGTTCAATGGAACGTAGGAAAATGGAAAATTCGCGCGAACGTCGCTTTTTATTCCCCAGAATTGAGTTGTTCTTATGCTGGAGGTAGCTTTGCTTTTAAAACCTCAATCGCCAGAATACACATCGCTACTTCATTGCAAGAGGGTCTTAACTCCAAATTCCTGATTTTTCAGGAGACGCCTTTGAAAGTTGCTAAGTCCTATGAATTTGATGTTCACTAAAAATCTTCTTAGTGCCATCTCTCGGCCGCTAATTCACCTAGATTTACGACTCTTTTACCAAAAGATGCAGAATCAATTCGGCAATCTTGTACACCATATAACTCAAAAACTAGCAAATTTGGAGTTACGACCCTCTTGCAATGAGGTAGCCGACATAATTTAGCACGTAGAAAGCTCATTGGTTCATTTTCTCAGTATTTAGTAATAGGAACTTCTTTCCCACCGTTAAGGGGTCGGTTGCCCTGATACCTTCTTTCAAAGTGATCCTCTTCCACCAAACCTCTCATCTCCATATCATCCTTCACTTTATCTCACCATCTAATTCTCTATAGGAACTTCTTTCCCAATGTTAAGGGGTCGGTTGCCTGATGCTTCTGTCAAAAACATCCTCTTCCACTAAACATCCTCTCTCCATATCATCCTTCACTTTATCTCGCATCTAATTCTCTATATTCTAATAGGAATATTCTAATAGGAAAGATTGTGTCTGCGTAAAATATTGTTGAATAGTACGTTTATCGGTAAACCAAGATAACAGGAGATTAAAATGTTTGTATTATGATTTTTTTTCAGTGCAGTGAAGTTACTAGTGTACACGACCCGTCAAAAGGACGTCTAGATATTTAGATATGCACACTAACAGATTCAGTCCTTTCCCATTTCCTAACTACAATACTTGCTCTTTATTATTTGAGGCAGATGTTCTCTCACATGTTACCGTTTCTCTCTCTCTCTCTCTCTCCTCTCTCTCTCTCTCCTCTCTCTCTCTCTCTCTCTCTCTCTCTCTCTGTGTGTGTGTGTGGGAGTTTCCAAATGTATTCTGTAAAGGCGTGGTATGACACACTACCGCACATATTAGATTGCAATGCATGAAATCTTGCCGTCGGCGCTTGTCTCTCTTACGACATTTGTAAATGCATTTAGAGTAATGGAAGGTCAGAGGTGGAGGAAGCCTTTTCCTGTTGCAGGTATCAACTTTATCACTATAATTGAAGCTACGTTGTTATCTTGGTAGTTATCAATGAACTATTTACCGAAGAGGAAAACGTAGTTTTCCTTATCATTGATTATGCCTTTGATAATGGTGATGTATTGGAAAATTTTTAATTGCAGTGAACTCGTATCTCTAAAGCGTGCGCGCTCGCTCACACGCACGCACGCACGCACATTGTGCTGCAATGAAACTGAAAATGCCCGAAAACATTTTTAGTGGAACCAAAAAATTGCATGATAAAGTGCTTCCTGTTCAGAGGTGCCATTTAACGTTGGAGTGACCAGACGAGAAGAATGCCATATTAGCAAGCACTTTCTGCTTGCATGATTTGGTAGGGTTGGAGGGGGGGGGGGGGGGGCTGGTGTTGCCTTTATTAGCGGTTGTCTAGTCAGGGGCTAAGTTATGACAACCTTCGTATCACAGAGCTTAATAGAAGTTGGTGTAATTTAACAAGGTCTTCTTGGCCTTTCTGGATTTTTGCCCTTCGTCCTCTCACTTTACTTACTTGATATTTTTTATTATGTTTATGGATTTAGAGAGTTTTCTATCATTTAATTATCTATTCATTATAGCCTAGTTGTTGAAACTTTTATGTTGTATACAATTCTATGGTTAAGGCTTATTTCGTATAAAATTCAGTAATTTAGACTTAGACTTATATTGTTATACAAATCTAGGATTAAGACTTTTTTTATGAAATTGAACGACTTAGAGTTATTTTGTATGATGATGTGCTATTGAATTATATTTTATACAAAAATATACGATTAAGACTAATTTTTAAAAAAAATCTGTGATACCAATAGGAGGTAATCGATATTATAAAAGAAAAAAAAGTCTCTCTCTCTCTCTCTCTCTCTCTCTCTCTCTCTCTCTCTCCTCTCTCTCTCTCTCTCTCTCTGCCAGTGTCTGTCTTCTATTCTTACGTTGATATACCAATCGATAATAGGTCCTATAAAAGAAAAAACTCTCTCTCTCTCTCTCTCTCTCTCTCTCTCTCTCTCTCTCTCTCTCTCTCTCTCTCTCTCTCTCTCTGCCAGTGTCTGTCTTCTATTCTTACGTTGATATACCAATAGATAATAGGTCCTATAAAAGAAAAAACTTTCTCTCTCTCTCTCTCACTCTCTCTCTCTCTCTCTCTCTCTCTCTCTCTTCTCTCTCTCTCTCTAAAGAGGCAAACGCGTGTAGAAGAGTCCTTGTAAAAGCGGTAGTCAACAGAGATGAAGCTGATTGCCTTTTATGTGAGAGAGAGAGAGAGAGAGAGAGAGAGAGAGAGAGAGAGAGAGATGCTGCCTCTTTCTTATCTCCTGTGGTGGGGCGACGAGGTCTCTTTATTGCCCTTGTCTTTAGGTTAATGCTTTACTGTTATTACATTCAAGGTCCGTAAAGGATCTCTCTCTCTCTCTCTCTCTCTCTCTCTCTCTCTCTCTCTCTCTCTCTCTCTCTCTCTCTCACACACAGTTTGAACTCTTCGTTCTTTTACCTCTGAATTCCCTACGTCTCTTTTATATATTTTCACAAAACTCCTCGACTCCTCTGGGCGTAAGTGCCAAATTTGCCAAGGGATTATGTTCTCAGTTCCCGACTTCGATTTTTACATCTTTTGCAAAGCTCCTCTCAAAAGATGTCAGCATCCTGGAAACGCTATTTGCCTTCCACACACACTTATATATATATATATATGTATGTATATACAGTATATATATATATATATATATATACATACATACTGTATATATATATATATATATATATATATATATATATATATATATATATATATATATATATATATACATACTGTATATATATATATATATATATATATATATATATATATATATATATATATATATATATACATACATACATACTGTATATATATATGTATATATATATATATATATATATATATATATATATATATATATATATATATATATATATAATGTGTATGTGCATACGAACATGTCTGATTTAATGCAAAAAACAATAACAATAAATCAAAAGCCAAATGTGTTCAGAATTTGGATGGTAAAGGGACAAGACAAACACTCTCTCTCTCTCTCTCTCTCTCTCTCTCTCTCTCTCTCTCTCCTCCTCTCTCTCTCTCTCTCTCTCTCTCTCTCTCCCTTCAAGCATCTGGCAGCTTTTTCTTGTATAAAAGCAAAAGAGGAAATTAAGGAATATTGCACGAAATGGTAATAGAGGAGAAGTAAGAAACAAAAATGGAAAATAGGGAAGAGAACCAATAACCGTTTGTCATTCGTTCGATGAGATTTGGGAAGTGACGTAGGTACAGTGTTGCCAGATTGGTTAGTACAAAAATCCCCAAAATAAACTAAAAATCCCCAAAACAGCCTAAAATTCCCGATTTCCACAAATATATTCTCTTCTGTCTTGATCACGTAGGCTTTCATAATATAGAAATTACTCAATATACTTAATAAAACGAATTGCAACGATAAAAGGTTTACTCGTCTTTTTTTCTTCATAGAAATGTGTACAAAATATGCCCATCAGACGCCCAAAATCCCCAAATCTAGGGATTAATTCCCATACCTGGCAACACTGCGTAGGGATGTAAATGAGGCCAATAAATGAGGACTCTCTCTCTCTCTCTCTCTCTCTCTCTCTCTCTCTCTCCTCTCTCTCTCTCTCTGCCTTGGTACTTAGG
>NC_090738.1:5653433-5660933 GCF_036898095.1 Palaemon carinicauda | reverse complement strand
GCACTCTCGTCGCAATCGTCTCCAACCGACTTTCTTCGTCTTTGAGACCAAAACCGAATGGAAAATTGAAATGGAACCTAAGATCAGTGTTAAGAAATTGTCTGTAAGGAGTCTAGGAGAAGCAATGGCTCCAAAAAGAAAGGAGAAAGATACGAGAATTGAATTCTGTTTGCAGCTAAATAAATATCACGACGAGGAACCAGAAGAAGAATGAGAAGAAATAAGTCTTTGCATCAACAGAAACATCGTTACTTACAACAACAACAACTACACAAGCATCGGGCGTGGTAGTGTCTAGACCTTCTCCATCATAAAATACCATGTTCGGTTTCTTGTTTTCAACAGTGTCTTGTGCTAAATGCTTTGTGTCAAGGATGGCAGATGAGATCTAGTCCTTCTTCTTATGAAAGTCTTCTTTTTGAGAGAGAGAGAGAGAGAGAGAGAGAGAGAGAGAGAGAGAGAGAGAGAGAGAGAGAGAGAGAGAGAGAGAGAGAGAGAGAGAGAGAATTCTTTTGAGTCAATCTAGGGCATGATAAAAGTCCAATCTAAGTAAAATGTTGACGTTGCTAATGTTTTCAAGGAACAAAAATTTTGATTGTCGTACGTAACTCTGAAGAGAGAGAGAGAGAGAGAGAGAGAGAGAGAGAGAGAGAGAGAGAGAGAGAGAGAGAAAGAAAGAGAGAGAGAGGAGAGGGGTTAATTTAGAGTTCTAAAGGAAGAAGGTAGACAAACATCCCCATAAAGAAGAAAGTGTGGGCGTTGCCTTCGTTTCATTCTGTACGACTCGTTTAAGAGAAGTTGATATCGGTTGCAAAAGGGTCCCGGAGGAAGGAAAGAAGAAGGGATAAAAGAGGAGGAAGGGGAAAATGAAGTGAAGAATCAAAAGAATGTTTGTAAAATGTTTGAATGGAAGAGCAAAAGAAATGGGAACATAAATTGCATGAATGATCGAGAGCTGACATAAAGGTAGAACTTTTAGATATGGGAATTTGAGTGAATATTTTCCATAGAGGAAAACTTTATGCTTGATCATTTTAATGGGCAAAAAACTTCATTCTCATTCCTTGTTAAAAATAATTAAATATGACGAATGGCATTGTGAGACAGAAGTATTGCGTTGTATGTAATTAGATCGCTTAAGAAATCTGAATGACATTCTTACGTTGGGCCGAAGAGATGGAGGTTTATTAGTTAATAAACTTCTATTTCTTCGACCCAAGATAATGCCATTCATATTTTATTTCATAAAGATTTAATTACATACAGCGCTATACTTATTTCTCCGAATGAAGGGACAGAGCATTGACCAGTAACACCTCTCTCTCTCTCTCTCTCTCTCTCTCTCTCTCTCTCTCTCTCTCTCTCTCTCTCTCTCTCTCTCTCTCTTGGTATTTTCATGGCTAATCTGCCAGCTTCAGGCAACATCCAGGTGCATGATTCACTGCCTTGGTCAACAGATGACGGCTGGAATTTTAAGGATATGCCGTCTTGGAGTTCCTCTCTTCCTTCAGCCTGCAAGAAGAATCAAGCGTGAGCTCCTTAATTGTGAGCCAGGAGGGCTTGGGTATGAATGATGTCAGGAGATGGGTGGATTGAATTTCCTGGAATCAGACACAAAAGACCCCGTCCCACGAGTCTTTAGCAATCGCAACATTTCTGCAAAGACTAAGTTGACGGCAACTCCCGTCTTTGTTTGCCCTTCTCCTTCAGTTGCAATTGTTTAAACGGCAATTTGGGCTCTCAGCTCCTGGGAAATATGGAGTGACTTTGGACAATACTAGTATAGGTTTCCAGCATTGCGGAAGGAGCTGGATTCTGGCGAAGTGTTTGTAGAGATCGTTTGCAATTCCGACGTTCGTTTATTGCCTCCTTGAAACCTACCGACCCACCTCCCACACAATATGCTTCTTCCTGTTAGTAAACGCTTGCTTGACATTCTCCCTTCCACTGCTTTCGATCAATTACGGCTACGGCTGAGATGAATGTCTCCCAAATTTCCAGAGTGCCCCCTTGTTCAAGAGATACGTCTTCTGGTGCTTCGTGTAAAACCATATTTGAGCGTTGTTTCCCATCCATCTTAACGTTTTAAGTTTTTAAAGTAGTGTTATTTCCCAATTTGAACAAATGTGGTTACAAATTGTATTATTACCTTGCCGGTTGCCTGATAAGGAATGCATTGCACATATTTCTACTTTGTGTGTGTATGTTTTATCTGTACGGTATGTTGGAAATGAGCGTGGATAGTACAGAGGTGTCAAAAGAACAGTTCATTGCGCATTAGTCGTGATGCTAGTCTAGACCCGATTATAGGCTCAGGAACTGTCTGACTGAATGAATGACAGGAAGGGTGCGGGGGGGGGGGGGGGGGGGTTTAGTGCCGTCAGTACACCCCAAGAGATGCAATGAAGGGATTCTTAATGTTCTTTTCAGTATCCATCCTTTCGTCCTCCTACTTGTAATCACTTTCAGTTTTATGATTGACCACTTGTTCCAACCGCCTGTCTTCCATCTTATTGCTCAGTCCCTTTTTAAACCTTACTTCATAGAGCAACTGTAAGGTTTTCTGTCAGCGCACCTGGTCGCAGAATGGCCTCCTATGCCCCTGCGCAGAGCCTTATGGCCCAAATTCGTAAATCTAATAACAATAGGCTTGGATACGGATAGACGCCTGAGGAATAGACGGATCTCCTGTATGTAATAAAGAGCAAGTGTCTTGCTGTATTTATATATATATATATATATATATATATATATATATATATATATATATATTATATATATATAGATATAGATATATATATATATATATATATATATATATATATATATATATATATATATGTATATATATATGTATACGGTCACGCTCAGAGGCATTGCCAGAAGAAGTATAGCTACTCTGTCTCTCCCCATCCATCTGGTAGGGGGGGGGGAGAGTGGTCATACACTGGTGAGGGGGTTACCCAGGGAGGTACACTGCCGTGCTGTAGTAAGGAAACGGGAGGGGGTGGGAAGGGTTGAATCTGTGTGTGCATATCTAACTAAATATTTAGCCACCATTTGTGACGGGTCACGTTCATCAATATTTCATTATGTCTCAGAATATTAAGATGAGGAACTAAAAGTAGGATGTCAGAGGACGGGGTAACTCAAGGGCTGCTAATTTCTCTGGTCTCTCCCGTCCAAGTGGAATTCGCTCATCCGTGGCTGATTCGTAATCTTCCTGGGGCCACGAGGTGGTGATGACGTACATCTGATTTTTCAAGGGCATTGTGTATCTGTCTCCACCTGTTGGCCAGGTGTCGGGACCTAGATTGAAATTATTATTATTATATTTTTTTTTTACTTTTTTTGTGGAAGGTCTCAGGATATTGCTAGATTAGAATTTTGTATATCTTGACCACTTCCTCTAAATTTTCAACAGTGATTTGCCTTCTTTTTACACGACTTACACAATCGTCTTTGCACGCACTCTTGCATTTACGCTAAGAACTAGTGTGCGTGACCCCTCAGGAAATGTCGGCTAAATTTTTATATAGATATGCACACTCACGCATTCCCCTACTCCCTTTCCCTCCTACCCGAGGGATGCAGAGCTCAGCTCACCAAACATTTAACTGAGCTAAACAAGGTACTTGAAAAGTTGGAAGACCCAGGACTACATGTCGGACATGATGAATGGAGAAATATTGAATTAAAAGCTCAAGATAGAGACGACTGTTGAGATACTACAGCTAGAGTTATGGGGTCTTTTGACTGGCCAAAGAGTACTACATTGGAACCCTCTTTCTTGTTATGGCCCTTTTTTCCTTTGCCTACACATATATCGACCTTTTTTCCTTTGCCTACACATATATCGAATAGTCTGGCCTATTCTTTCCACATCCTCCTCTTTCCTCATACACCTGGAAACAATATCATTATCAAACAATTCTTCTTCGCTCAAAGGGTTAATTACTGTACTATAATTGTCCAGTGGCTAATTTCCTCTTGGTAAGGGTAGAAGAAACTCTTTAGCTATGGTAAGCTGCTCTTTTGGAAGGAGGACACAACAAAATGAAACTATTGTTCTCCAGTCTTGGGTAGTCCCATAGCCTTTGTACTGTACCATGGTCTCTGACTGTTTTGGATTAGAGTTCTCTTGCTTCGGGGTACACTCGTGCATACTATTCTATCGCATTTCTCTTCTTCTTGTTTTTTTTCTTCAAGTTTATATAGTTTATAGACAGTATGAAAGATCTACTTTAATGTAGGTGCTGTTTTTAGAATATTTTATTTGTGGACTACTCATGTAGTTTATTTATTTCCTTGTTTCCATTCCATACTAGGCTATTTTTCTCTGTAGAAGCCCTTGGGGTTATAGTACGCTGCTTTTACAACTAGTATTGTAGCTTAGCAAGTAATAATAATAATTATAATTATAATTATAATTATAAACAGTATCGCGCGTTACTGGTAATTTTCTAATTTCTCACACCGAATGAAAGAATCCCTCTCTTCCTCTTCTTCTTCTTTTTCTTCTTTTTCTTCTTCTTGGGAAACGGTACGAATGGACTGGGCAAGATATAGACGGGAAGGAAGAGGATCCTCGGAAGGTGGAAGATTTTCCGAAGGATGGAACCCGTTTGTGAGGGAACCTGTTGTGACTGGCGCAGGAAAAATAGGAGATATTTGTTGAGGAAATGTCAATTCGATCAACCGGCAGAAGAAATATTGTAGCAAATGTTTGTTGTTTGGTCGTATTACTGATATAAAAAGCTATTTATGTTGAATCATTCAATATAAACGTGAAAGTATATATTTGTTATTGTCATCTAACAGATAGTGGACGGAAATGTTTCTCATTAAAATTGATGAAAATCACTAGAAATGTCAACGTAAATTTTTATCAAACTGTGAGATTTGATGAAAACTTTCTTGAAATATTTTCTTCAAAATTAATCTTCATTATATAATAAAGAACAAGTGGCTGGATATATATATATATATATATATATATATATATATATATATATATATATATATATATATATATATATATATATATATATATATATATATTTCTTTTCGGTCACGTTCAGTGGCATTAACAGACGTATAACTACTCGGTCTGTCCCCGTCCCGTGGGTATGAGGGAGAGGAACTATCCTGGTGAGAGGGGTACCCCAAGAGGAACACTCAGAAACCACAATCGCTCACAAATTGCCGAAACTACCCTGTTGTAGTAAGGAAATGATAAAGTGGTGAGAAGGGTTGAATCTGTGTGTGCGTGCGCGTGCATATCTATCTAAATATTTAACCCTCATTTTCAACGGGTCGCGTATATTAGTAAATTACAATGATGACTGACATAAGTCAACCACGGTGATAAGATAATGATAATAGATAATAGACCTTGAGGTTAAGTTAGGTTAGGTAAGGGTAAGGTTGGTAGGTTAGGTTATTGATGATTAGAGATGGCAGAAATCTCGCTCAAACTTCCATATATATTTGTTATTAATAGAAATGAAATCAAGGACAGATAACTTCCTAAATTTCAAAATAGCTTTATTTGGCCTCCTTGATAAAAACACAGATTAAAGACTAGAATTTTCATAGCTTTATTTAGCCTCCTTGATAAAAACACAGATTAAAGACTAGAATTTTCATAGCTTTATTTGGCCTCCTTGATAAAAACACAGATTGAAGACTAGAATTTTCATACCATCAAACCTTTCAATCTGTTTGCAACATTGTTTATTTAGATATGTTATTAATGAAGAGTAGTAATGATGAAAATGTTACTAAAATATTCGTGTTGAGGTGTATTATTATTAGTAGCAGTATTGATATAATGGGTTGTTTGCAGTTGTTGGTTGTTATAATATAATAGTAGGAGTTGTGTATCATAGTAATAATAGTATTAGTATTTTTTGTTGTTGTTATAGGAGTAGTTATTTTATGTTATACTAGTAGTAGGGTCCCCGTGTTTAGCATTTGAGACCCGAATAGTCACAAACACGTAAATACTGACTCACAAGATGATGTACCTCATAAAGAGAGAGAGAGAGAGAGAGAGAGAGAGAGAGAGAGAGAGAGAGAGAGAGAGAGAGAGAGATTCGTGTTTGGCCTCGAATCTGCAAGGGCGTGTCCCCACGACCACGTCAGGGTAACTCGTTGGGGTTATTGGGGGGCGGAGGGACATGATGCTGAGAATGAGACGGCGATGATGCTGATAATCAGAGGAGTTTAAATATGAGCCTTTTAAGTCCTTGGTGAGACGCAGCTGGAACACTTGTCTGTTCGTCTTCTTTCTGCAGCAATCGTCTTCCGTCCCCTTTTTATGTCAATACTTACGGCAGGGAAGATGAAAAGGAGGGAGAATAAGGAATAGAGGTCTGGTGAAAAGGGGAGAAAGGTTGCAGAGAGGCGTTGGCACAAGTCCATGTTCCAAAGAAATATTCTTCAGAGATTTTTAGCTCGAGAGAGAGAGAGAGAGAGAGAGAGGAGAGAGAGAGAGAGAGAGAGAGAGAGAGAGAGAGAGAGAGAGAGAGCTTTACATTCCATTTGGTATTTGCTTGCTCAGACCATTGATTGGAATCGGTATGGGGAGAGGTAGAGAGAGTTTTATTTTCCGGTTTTTTTATGTTTTCTTATAACCGTTTTTCTTTGTTTTCTTGAGCTTGTAGTTGCAAAGCATAAGAAGAGAGAGTGTTCTACCTTCCTGTTCGTATGTTGTCTCATGCTCGTAGTTTTAAGGATAAAGAGCGAGAGGAAGAGAGAGACGGTCATGTTTACTGCTTCGAAACATAAATACTCATATATACACATAGTGCTGTTTTCAAGGAAGTAGAAAATCTATGAACAAACAGAAGACCTTTTCTCACCTCCAGACATCTGTTACTGGCAATTCTGTCTTACCTGAAAAAGAGTAAAAGGAAATATATTAAAAAGGCGAAATTGTATTTTAATGTTGTGGAAATGTTTGTTATGATGTTGATACAAGTGCTAATGTTCGCTTCAGTGACGAAGCCTTAACAAAATATTTGAGACCTTAAGTGTTCCAGATTGTGACACTAGCTGATGGCAATCAATCAATTAATTACTGGCTACCTAGTGCAGAACTTGGAGGAAAGTTGCTAAGAAAAAAAAAAAAAAGATACTGAGACATATACTTTCGTGACATCCTTTTTTACAATCAAAATTTTCGTATTTCTACACGATTATAACCATTTCTCTCTCCTTTCTTTGTCTTTTTCTGCCTCCGTCGTTCAGTTAGTTCTGACCACCCTTTGCATTCTGGTTTTCCCAGACAGTACCATCATGCTTGCTTGCGTATTACTAGGTATGCAGTTAATTCTACTAGTCATTCTTTCTCCATCATGAGGCTCAATGATACACAGTATTCTAGAAGTTTTATTCCAGCTGTGATTAGGATGTGGAATGAGGCATTTGAACTGGTGGAACTTTGGAAGTTCAAATTTGCAGCGAATGTTTCTATGTTGAACAGGCTGACATCAA
>NC_090738.1:5633433-5643433 GCF_036898095.1 Palaemon carinicauda | reverse complement strand
AAAATGTTGAAATTGGAGATGAGAGAGAGAGAGAGAGAGAGAGAGAGAGAGAGAGAGAGAGAGAGAGAGAGAGAGAGAGAGAGAGAGAGAGAGAGGGCCAGCCAGTGCCAGTGGCATCGTCGTAATCCGAGGGGTTTAAAGCGCCCCTCAACTTTAAATCCTGCTCTTCCCACACTTCGTCTGAGTTCACAGAAATTCAACTTCAGTTTCTCCCGGATAGATGACGAAGGCCACGAGGTATAGAAGGATGGGCATTGAAAGCACGAAAAGGATTTATCCCGGGTCCTATGCTTCTTTTTTCACGGGTCCTTTCTAACGTCTATTGAAGACGGGATTCATTATTTACCTCTTCATCATATATGTTCTTTATTCTTTTTCTTTTTTAGGCTAATATATATATATATATATATATATATATATATATATATATATATATATATATATATATATATATATATATATATATATATATATATATATATATATGTACATATATATATATGTACATATATATATATATATATATATATATATATATATATATATATTATATATAATATATATATATATATATATATATATATATATATATATATACACACACACACCCTTTTCTGAGTGTGGATACCTTAACCTGGCGATAGGGTTTGTGTATCGCTCCAATCAGCAAAGCTGTACTAGTCAGGGCCACCCATACTAGGTTGGTTTGCTGTTAGCGATCAGACTAAAGTCTTCCACCATCACCAATCTGCTGTGGACATTGTGTTGTAGAAAAATGTCTGTAGCCCTTGTCCTGCAGTGGGATAGAAAAAGCTGCATTGTAGTGTTTCTGTTTTGTATATTTATACATATGTGAATGTGTTTGTGTATGAGTATTCATTGTTTATACTTTCCATAATACTTGACCTGTTTGTATTTATTGTTTCCCTCTTCTGGAATTTAAGATTTTTTTTTTTTTTTTTTAACGAGAGAATTAAGCCGGTAACATTTTATATTGAATATTTGTAAGTAGTAAATGAGTATTGCGTTTCTAACTGGACATATATCAACCTGTCCATGTTATGTAAAGTTAATATTTTAACCAAATTAAAGAAAAATGTTATAAACCTGTCCATGTTATGTAAAGTTAATATTTTAACCAAATTAAAGAGAAATGTTATAAACCTGTCCATGTTATGTAAAGTTAATACTTTAACCAAATTAAAGAGAAATGTTATAAACCTGTCCATGTTATGTAAAGTTAATACTTTAACCAAATTAAAGAGAAATGTTATAAACCTGTCCATGTATTGTAAAGTTAATACTTTAACCAAATTAAAGAGAAATGTTATAAACCTGTCCATGTATTGTAAAGTTAATATTTTAACCAAATTAAAGAGAAATGTTATAGCTTGACAGGTGCCCAACATTATCGACACAATACACTTTTAAATCTTTTGTTTTATGTGATGTAAAAAAAATATAAAAACGTTCGAAAAAAGTATCTATAGGCTGGTTGGAAGGAGATATCTTTACAAATTAGTTTTTAAATCTCTGGTTGTCACTAGAAAAACACGCACTCGCGCACATAAAAACCTGAGGTAGTCAGTTTCAGCATTTTTTAAATTTGATTTCTCTATTCATCCTTGTAAAGCTGCTTTGAAAAGTCTGAAATTGCGCATTTTTTGTAATTTAATTTCTCTCTTCTTAGATAAGATGCTCTAAAAAAAAATGAAAATGCTATTATTTTCATTTGATTTCTCTATTCATCCTTGTAAAGCTGCTTTTAAAAGTCTGAAATTGCGCATTTTTTGTAATTTAATTTCTCTCTTCATAGATAAGATGCTCTAAAAAAAAATGAAAATGCTATTATTTTCATTTGATTTCTCTATTCATCCTTGTAAAGCTGCTTTTAAAAGTCTGAAATTGCGCATTTTTTGTAATTTAATTTCTCTCTTCTTAGATAAGATGCTCTAAAAAAAAAATGAAAATGCTATTATTTTCATTTGATTTCTCTATTCATCCTTGTAAAGCTGCTTTGAAAAGTCTGAAATTGCGCATTTTTTGTAATTTAATTTCTCTCTTCTTAGATAAGATGCTCTAAAAAAAAAATGAAAATGCTATTATTTTCATTTGATTTCTCTATTCATCCTTGTAAAGCTGCTTTGAAAAGTCTGAAATTGCGCATTTTTTGTAATTTAATTTCTCTCTTCTTAGATAAGCTGTTCTAAAAAAATGAAAATTCTATTATTTTCATTTGATTTCCCTCTTCATCCTTGTAAAGCTGCTTTTAAAAGTCTGAAATTGCGCATTTTTTGTAATTTAATTTCTCTCTTCTTAGATAAGATGCTCTAAAAAAAAATGAAAATGCTATTATTTTCATTTGATTTCTCTATTCATCCTTGTAAAGCTGCTTTTAAAAGTCTGAAATTGCGCATTTTTTGTAATTTAATTTCTCTCTTCTTAGATAAGATGCTCTAAAAAAAAAATGAAAATGCTATTATTTTCATTTGATTTCCCTCTTCATCCTTGTAAAGCTGCTTTTAAAAGTCTGAAATTGCGCATTTTTTATATTTAATTTCTCTCTTCTTAGATAAGCTGCTCTAAAAAAATGAAAATTCTATTATTTTCATTTGATTTCTCTATTCATCCTTGTAAAGCTGCTTTTAAAAGTCTGAAATTGCGCATTTTTTGTAATTTATTTTTGGCTCTTCTTAGATAAGATGCTCTAAAAAAATGAAAATTCTATTATTTTCATTTGATTTCTCTATTCATCCTTGTAAAGCTGCTTTTAAAAGTCTGAAATTGCGCATTTTTTGTAATTTATTTTTGGCTCTTCTTAGATAAGATGCTCTAAAAAAATGAAAATGCTATTATTTTCATTTGATTTCTCTCTTCATCCTTGTAAAGCTGCTTTGAAAAGTCTGAAATTGCGCATTTTTTATATTTAATTTCTCTCTTCTTAGATAAGATGCTCTAAAAAAAAAATGAAAATGCTATTATTTTCATTTGATTTCTCTATTCATCCTTGTAAAGCTGCTTTTAAAAGTCTGAAATTGCGCATTTTTTGTAATTTATTTTTGGCTCTTCTTAGATAAGATGCTCTAAAAAAATGAAAATTCTATTATTTTCATTTGATTTCCCTCTTCATCCTTGTAAAGCTGCTTTTAAAAGTCTGAAATTGCGCATTTTTTGTAATTTAATTTCTCTCTTCTTAGATAAGATGCTCTAAAAAAAAAAAATGAAAATGCTATTATTTTCATTTGATTTCTCTATTCATCCTTGTAAAGCTGCTTTTAAAAGTCTGAAATTGCGCATTTTTTGTAATTTAATTTCTCTCTTCTTAGATAAGATGCTCTAAAAAAAAAAAGGAAAATGCTATTATTTTCATTTGATTTCCCTCTTCATCCTTGTAAAGCTGCTTTGAAAAGTCTGAAATTGCGCATTTTTTATATTTAACTTCTCTCTTCTTAGATAAGCTGCTCTAAAAAAATGAAAATTCTATTATTTTCATTTGATTTCTCTATTCATCCTTGTAAAGCTGCTTTTAAAAGTCTGAAATTGCGCATTTTTTGTAATTTAATTTCTCTCTTCTTAGATAAGATGCTCTAAAAAAAAATGAAAATGCTATTATTTTCATTTGATTTCTCTATTCATCCTTGTAAAGCTGCTTTGAAAAGTCTGAAATTGCGCATTTTTTGTAATTTAATTTCTCTCTTCTTAGATAAGATGCTCTAAAAAAAATGAAAATGCTATTATTTTCATTTGATTTCTCTATTCATCCTTGTAAAGCTGCTTTGAAAAGTCTGAAATTGCGCATTTTTTGTAATTTAATTTCTCTCTTCTTAGATAAGATGCTCTAAAAAAATGAAAATTCTATTATTTTCATTTGATTTCTCTATTCATCCTTGTAAAGCTGCTTTTAAAAGTCTGAAATTGCGCATTTTTTGTAATTTAATTTCTCTCTTCTTAGATAAGATGCTCTAAAAAAAAAATGAAAATGCTATTATTTTCATTTGATTTCTCTATTCATCCTTGTAAAGCTGCTTTTAAAAGTCTGAAATTGCGCATTTTTTGTAATTTAATTTCTCTCTTCTTAGATAAGATGCTCTAAAAAAAAAAAATGAAAATGCTATTATTTTCATTTGATTTCTCTATTCATCCTTGTAAAGCTGCTTTTAAAAGTCTGAAATTGCGCATTTTTTGTAATTTAATTTCTCTCTTCTTAGATAAGATGCTCTAAAAAAAAAATGAAAATGCTATTATTTTCATTTGATTTCTCTATTCATCCTTGTAAAGCTGCTTTGAAAAGTCTGAAATTGCGCATTTTTTATATTTAATTTCTCTCTTCTTAGATAAGCTGCTCTAAAAAAAATGAAAATTCTATTATTTTCATTTGATTTCTCTATTCATCCTTGTAAAGCTGCTTTGAAAAGTCTGAAATTGCGCATTTCTTGTAATTTAATTTCTCTCTTCTTAGATAAGATGCTCTAAAAAAAATGAAAATGCTATTATTTTCATTTGATTTCCCTCTTCATCCTTGTAAAGCTGCTTTTAAAAGTCTGAAATTGCGCATTTTTTTGTCATTTAATTTCTCTCTTCTTAGATAAGCTGCTCTAAAAAAATGAAAATGCTGTAATTTAATTTCTCTCTTCTTAGATAAGATTTTTTAGATAAGATGCTCTAAAAAAAAGAATATGCTATTATTTTCATTTGATTTCTCTATTCATCCTTGTAAAGGGGCTTTGAAAACAACTGGAAATACGACTCATGTGTACATAACGTTTTCTTTTATCTTTCTATTGCCATCTTTGTGAAGAGGAAAAAGGTAGGGGTTATGGGCCACCTCTCATTTCCTTTCTCTGCGAATCACTTTTCTCTCCTTTCTTCCCTTGAGGAAAAACAACTCCTACAATGGATTGTTCTCACGGGACACTCTCGGCAGATTGCCTTTGTGTGTACATGTGTACATACATACCCGTGTATACTAGCGATGTTGTTTATACGCAGCCTAACTCTACAGTACTCTGCTTTTAGATGTGCTCCTTTTTGTCATCCATACATGAATAAAACAAATTTTTTTTTCTTATTATTATTATTATTCATTCTACTTTGTTTTGAGTATTGTTTTCCTGTCTGGTCTTCAGTTGCCGAATCTCATGTTAATTTGTTGGACAAGAACATGCGGTCTATTAAGTTATTTCTGATCTTTATATTAATCTCAAGCACCGTCGTTCTGTTAGTTCTTTATGCATGTTGTGTTGCATAAGATTTTTCATAATCCTGACCTTTCTTTGCATTCGGATCTTCCCAGACTGTACCATCCTGTACGTAGTACTGGATATGTTGTAGTTCATTCTGACAGTGTTATCTTCTCCATCATAAGGATCAACACTACAAGGTATTCTAAAAGTTTTATTCCAGTTATGACCAGGTCGTGAAATAATCTTCTAATCCGACGGTGGAATCGGTAAAACTTCATAAGTTCAAACTTTTTGTAAATTTCATTTTATTGAACAAGTTAACACAAGACTCGCTCTATAGTTTATTTATGATAAATCTATTTTAACGTTGTTATTAAGATATTTTGTATTTTATTCACTACGTAATATATATTTTATTTCCTATTTCCTTATTTTCTTTTCTCACTGGGCTGCTTTCCCTGTTAGAGCCCTCTACATGGTTTTGTACGGTTGTAGCTTGACTAATAATAATAATAATAATAATAAATAATAATGATATTGTAAATTCCTGTAATCACTAAAGGATGTTCTACAATTTCATAGGACTTAATATCCTGATTTTTTCCCTCAAGAATGTAAAATTGACAAAGCTAATCATAGCTAATTATATCTGAATTCTGAAGGTTACAACTATTTCCATCAGCTACATAGCTTCAATAGTATCTTGGAGTAAGATGATTCACAGAAACCTAATTAAATTTTTCTTTAAAAAATGTGCGTATGAAGAGATGCATGGGGTAAATATTCAGGGTATAAAATACGTATTGCCAGGCAAAAAACTCTCTCTCTCTCTCTCCTCTCTCTCTCTCTCTCTCTCTCTCTCTCTCTCTCTCTCTCTCTCTCTCTCTCTCTCTCTTTCTCTCTCTCTCTCTAGATGAGGGTCACGTTCAAAATTTTTTTTCAGTCCTTTTAAGAAACAAGATATACATATTTCAGAACTCTCTCTCTCTCTCTCTCTCTCTCTCTCTCTCTCTCTCTCTCTCTCTCTCTCTCTCTCTCTCTCTCTCTCTTTCGAACGCTTACAACTCCGGTTTTTAACAAGTTCGTTTTCATTTTCTTAAGGGACCATTTACTCAGGCCATTTTTTGTGCCTCCCGGATGGCCTCGTGACCTTTCTGGTGGCACCTCAGGATCCATTTCATTTTGGGCCTTTTCAGAAGTGTGCTTTCCCTCGAGAAGTGTTGACTTGCGCTTTCCCATTTATTATTATTATTATTATTATTATTAACTAAGCCCCAACCCTAGTTGGAAATGCAGGATGCTATAAGCTCAAGGGCTCCAAAAGGGAAAAATAGCCCAGCGAGGAAAGGAAATAAAGAAAGTCTGCTTTCCCTCGAGAAGTGTTGACTTGCGCTTTCCCATTTATTAATATGATTATTATTATTATTATTATTATTATTATTATTAGCTAAGCCACAACCATAGTTGGAAATGCAGGATGCTATAAGCTCAAGGGCTCCAAAAGGGAAAAATAGCCCAGCGAGGAAAGGAAATAAAGAAATAAACAAACTACGAAAGAAGTAATGAACAATTAATATAAAATATTTTGAGATCGGTAGCAAAATATAGATCTTTCATATATAAACTATGAGAGAGACTTATTCCAACCTGTTCAACACAAAAACATTCGCTGTAAGTTTGAACTTTTGAAGCCTAAGTTGTCTGTCCAGGAAAAGCATGGATGTATGATATGTAGAATAGTTTACCTAAAATTTTAGAAACTTCAATTGTGTAGTGAGCTTCAGGTTTAATTGTCTGAGTTTTCAAAATCTTTTATTTAGTTTACTGTATATTGATTTGGCTAGCTTCATGTACCGAAAGTTTGTCCTTCTCGTTACATTTCAATAGGACTGTTGGAACTTTTTATTTTGATATATTTTTCCAAAAGAATTTAAAATAAGAAATTATTGTGGTATGTTAACTTTAAAACCACGATAAGAAAATTGTACCTTGTATATAAATAAAATTGTGGCCAAACCACACTAAAGCCCCTATTACACTTATCCGGTTTCCTACGGCGCCATTAGTCGCGATGCTTGCATATGGTCAAACCGGAGCGTGTGATTGCAAATCGGTTGTATGAAAGCTCACCCAGGTTGCATATGGTCAAACCGGAGCGTGTGATTGCAAATTGGTTGTATGAAAGCTCACCCATGACCGACATGGGTGAGCTTTCATACAACCGATTTGCAATCACACGCTCCGGTTTGACCATATGCAAGCATCGCGACCGACATGGGTGAGCTTTCACACAACCGATTTGCAATCACACGCTCCGGTTTGACCATATGCAAGCATCGCGACCGACATGGGTGAGCTTTCACACAACCGATTTGCAATCACACGCTCCGGTTTGACCATATGCAAGCATCGCGACCGACATGGGTGAGCTTTCACACAACCGATTTGCAATCACACGCTCCGGTTTGACCATATGCAAGCATCGCGACCGACATGGGTGAGCTTTCACACAACCGATTTGCAATCACACGCTCCGGTTTGACCATATGCAAGCATCGCGACCGACATGGGTGAGCTTTCACACAACCGATTTGCAATCACACGCTCCGGTTTGACCATATGCAAGCATCGCGACCGACATGGGTGAGCTTTCACACAACCGATTTGCAATCACACGCTCCGGTTTGACCATATGCAAGCATCGCGACCGACATGGGTGAGCTTTCACACAACCGATTTGCAATCACACGCTCCGGTTTGACCATATGCAAGCATCGCGACCGACATGGGTGAGCTTTCACACAACCGATTTGCAATCACACGCTCCGGTTTGACCATATGCAAGCATCGCGACCGACATGGGTGAGCTTTCACACAACCGATTTGCAATCACACGCTCCGGTTTGACCATATGCAAGCATCGCGACCCGACATGGGTGAGCTTTCACACAACCGATTTGCAATCACACGCTCCGGTTTGACCATATGCAAGCATCGCGACCGACATGGGTGAGCTTTCACACAACCGATTTGCAATCACACGCTCCGGTTTGACCATATGCAAGCATCGCGACCGACATGGGTGAGCTTTCACACAACCGATTTGCAATCACACGCTCCGGTTTGACCATATGCAAGCATCGCGACCGACATGGGTGAGCTTTCACACAACCGATTTGCAATCACACGCTCCGGTTTGACCATATGCAAGCATCGCGACCGACATGGGTGAGCTTTCACACAACCGATTTGCAATCACACGCTCCGGTTTGACCATATGCAAGCATCGCGACCGACATGGGTGAGCTTTCACACACCGATTTGCAATCACACGCTCCGGTTTGACCATATGCAAGCATCGCGACCGACATGGGTGAGCTTTCACACAACCGATTTGCAATCACACGCTCCGGTTTGACCATATGCAAGCATTGCGACTGATGGCGCCGTAGGAAACCGGATAAGTGTAATAGGGGCTTTACACTACTCTTAACCATGGTTAGCTACCAAACTGCCTTCATTTTTCTTTCGCCCACCTTTCCTATCAGCTAAAAAGATAGTTGATCAGTTTTGAGATTTTATTATCGTAATTGTTTACCGCACTTCTTATGCAGATTAAATCGTTGTATTTCACTCCCCTTTACTCTTCCCCTAATTTATAGTCCTGTCACTTACATAATCTCTGCCTGTTTATCGCTACAGCCTTGACATGCCTTCTTTTCAACTTTGAGTAGGTGATGCTAGTAGTTCATATCCTTCCTGTTCTGTGGAATTATTCGTTGGGTGAGGCTGCGAGCCCCATGCCCTGCCTCAGGCATGTTCAAGGAGCAAATGTAGCGATGGTGTCTCTTTATTTTGACGAGATTCAGTGTCGCTTCGTCAGGTCCTTAAGTTCATCTTTTAGAAAATGAATCAGTTTGACTTAACTTTGATTGATAATTTTGTATGAATATTATTCTACTGTTTCATCATTCCAATATCCAATTTTGATTTTACATTTATCGAATCAAAGAAAACGTAAAAGCTTAACTGCCTTTCTCTTAAATCCTTGTCAAGGTCGATCGGGTCATTCTGATTATTCCGGAGGACTGGGAATTCGAATTACTCTCTCTCTCTCTCTCTCTCTCTCTCTCTCTCTCTCTCTCTCTCTCTCTCTCTCTCTCTCTCTCTCTCTCTCTACAGACAAACACACACACACCACACACACATATATATATATAATATATATATATATATATATATATATATATATATATATATATATATATAATATATATATATATATATGTGTGTGTGTGTATGTGTGGTTATGGTCATTCCATGCAGTCTTTACCGGCAAATTTTCTTAGCTCATTAATCCATCGCCTTCTCTTCCTTACCCTGCTTCTCTTGCAATCTCCAGCTAAACTACAACCCTGTTGGAAAAGCAGGATACTACAAAACCAAGGGCTCCAACAGGGAAAATAACCGAGTGAGAAATGGAAATAAGTAAACTGTATGAGAAATAATGAATGATTAATATAAAATATTTTAAGATCAGTAACGTTAAAATAGATTTTTCATATATAAATCACGAAGAGAGACTTAATTCATTCTTTTCCACACAAAAACCTTTGCTCCAAGTTTGAACTTCTGAAGTTCAACGATTCAATAACTCGATTAGGGAGATCCTTCCACAATCTGGCCATAGCTGCAATAACACTTCTAGAATTAATATTATTATTATTATTATCATCATCACTTGCTAAGCTACAACCCTAGTTGGAAAAGCAGGATGTTATAAGCTACAACATGGAAAATAGCCAGTGAGGAAAGGA
>NC_090738.1:5613514-5632933 GCF_036898095.1 Palaemon carinicauda | reverse complement strand
ATGGGAAGTAGCTGCTTAGGTTTTCACTTCGGAAATGAGGAAGACGAAGCTGTTCGGTTAGGTCTACTTCCTCGCTCTATAGGATATTCCTCAGGAAATGAATTGGGTGATTTCTTTAGGTTTCATTTATTGTTCTCTGGTTATTTAATACCAGTAAAATGTTCGCTTTGTTTTCTATTAACATGTGTATATGTTCGGGTTTATAGAATGAAACGTTTGGAGTTTATCTCGCTTACAGAAAGTAATAAAGAGAATAATTAAGTCCTTTTTTTCCATTACGCGACAATAGTACGGCTAGCTCGGTGCTTCCCCTCCTTGGGCGAGATTGATATTTGAATAGTTTCACCACCATAGGATGAGGGTTACAGAGAGGTTGTATTTCTTGGGGGATCTTTTAGTGGGAACGTAATTCGGTAGAGGAACGTTCGTGTATTCATTAACATATCGCCCACGCGAAACGAAACACAAGAACCCGTGGAGTCGAGAACCAGAAGGAAAAGAAAAAGAAAATCTATTACTCTATTTTTGAAGAACTTCCTTTATTTCTTTGTTATTCGTTCTCATTTTATTTTCATTTTGTGGAAAATTTTCTTTAAATTGGTAGTTATCTACAGGGCCTTTTGACCCAGAACAGACAAAGTATCTAGGAATTTGAAATTAAAACAATTAAATTATAATTTTATGCATAAGTTTGCTTATGCTAATGCTTACAATGGGTGTGAGGGTGTGGTTGTAGATTCCCACAAACCCAACAAACAACAAATGCAGCCATTTATAGTCATCTACAGGACAAAGACATCAATCATGTACTTATTCATGTGTGGAGTTTGACCATTTTCATCACCACGCTGGCCAACTGCGGATTGGTGATGTTGGGAGATTTTAGTCTGATGGCGCACAGCTCCCTGACAAGTACGGCCTTACTAGTCATGGCGATGCACAAACCCTTTAACCCCGTTATGGTATACCTTATCCAGAAAGTGTAACGCACAGACTCATGTTTCATTTCATATGTATTTTCTCCGAACAAAAGAAATATTATCAGAGATAAAATTAAATTTAATTGGTTTGGGGTATAGAATTTTATATTCAGTCAATCAAAATGAAACTTATTGGTAGGCAGATCAAATAACCAAGGTAAAAGAACCAAGCTTCTTGGTTCATTTACTATAGCTTTGTTTATTCTACTTATGCTGTTCCTACCATTGTTTATTGAGAGAATTATTACCACATTTTTCTCCTGTGGTGATAGTTGAGGCAATAATGCCGATGGAAATACTATTAGTTATCATTAGGAAATTGTACAAACATTTAGATTAACATTTCTCGGTATTGTATTCGTTTTTTTTTTATCATCATCACTGTCAAACCAAGAGTTAATAACAATTAAAACTGTTTGAATTTAGCATTTCAATATTACCCCCTTTTGGTCTGCCCCCATCATCATTATTGTCTTAAACTGAAATGACCCAAAAAGCCTATAGATTACAGGCCTATATCATTCATGTATTTATTTGCTGTATTTGATTTGGTCTCTAATCAACACCTTATGAAGGCTTTTAAGTTTGGCTAAGTAGTTCTCAGTAATCAGACAACGTCTTCTAACTGGATTAAAGGTCGCTCCTGACTGGCAGAGACAGGGGACAAAACAACATCCTAGAGACAGGCCGTATACACATATCATCAGATCCCCAATCTCCCTCTTCAATCCAAGGACCAGGGAGGGCCTGGCGTGACTGTTGATAACTCAGTTCACAAGGATAGGGAGGTTACTGACTGACACTACTAGAAACTGTCGAGATTGAGCGGGTCTCGAACCCCCTTCCAACTGATTATCAGGCAGGGACGTTTTCACTTGGCTACCCTAATCGACATTCGACCGAAGAACAAGTATAAGTGACTTGCTACGGAAAATTCCCACGTGACCGTCTGGCTTCCATTCCAAGTATTTCATCCTTCAGTTCTCAGGGCCTTCGTTTCACGGCTTCTTGAAAACTGGAGGAGGGAAACGAGGGACGCCTGCCAACAGGGGAAGAAAGTAGGGCTGTTGAGGTCGACACATCCAAGAGGGTTTTAGGCCTTCCTTATCTTGGAAGGTGCCTTTTTAAAAACTCTTTGTTCACATATACAGTATACTGTGTAGACAAAGTATTATATATACGCAGGAATATAATATATATATATATATATACTATATACAGTATATATATATAAATATATATATAATATATATATATATAAATATATATATATATATATAATATATATATATAAATATATATGTAATAAACACACACGCTATAGCATTACACTGTTCCCCCTAACATGGATTGTCCCCAGAGTAACAACAGCACATTAGTCACTGCCGTATTCATCGTTGGAACAGACGAATTGAAAATCACCATCCCTTGCAGTAAAAGAAATCAACACAAGGTCGCATTCATTAACGCAGAATGTTCATCAGTATGACGTCAGCTCCCCATACACATTGTGTCATTCGTCGCTATCCTAGAGGTACACTTGATCTTTTCCCGGGTAATGTGAAGTGTCCTTTTCCAACAATTATCTTTTTATGATCATCTTCATTCGGTATGTCACTGCATGGAACGAACCTAGGACTCGTCCATGCTTGGGTGAGATCTGTATCAACCACTTAGTACTATTATAGGTTTTAGTGTATCAATGTGTTTACATAAGTGTGAAAAGCAGTGTATCTATCTACTTAGTGTAACCCTTCTGATCAGTCAAATTATTATTATTATTATTATTATTATTATTATTATTACAAGCTGAGCTGCAACCTTAGATGGAAAAGCAGGATGTTATAAGCCCAAGGGCTCCAACAGGAAAAATATGCCCAGTGAGGGAAGGAAATAAGGGAATGAATAAAACTACCAATTAAAACAAATATCTTCAGAACAGTAACAATATTAAAATAGGTCTTTCATATACAAAAAAAAAAAAAAAAAAAAAAAAAAACACCCACACACACACTCAGAAGAGGAAGAGAAATAAGATGGAATAGTGTGTCCGAGTGTAGCCCACCCTCAAGCAAAAGATGAAAATCGCTTGGCCTGGGAAAAAAAAGTCCATCTCTATTGTACGACCTTGACGAGGAAAAAACCAAAAGGAATTTCTATTGTCCAGCGCCAATCTGCTGTGTGTGCGACGTGCGTGCGCGTGCGTGTGCGTGTGTACCGATCTCCGGGTTTATACAGGTTTGTTATGGCTATAGGTTTGTAATAATTTTCAATTATTGGTTACTTGCACTTTGCTTTTCAGGTTGTGTTTTTTTTTCTCTCTGTCTCCTGAGTGCTGCCTAAAGTATTATTTTAGCCCGAGTTTCTACTATTATTTATGCTTCTGTTATTGTTGAAGAAAAAAACTACAGAGAAAAGATGTAGTTTAACTCTCTCTCTCTCTCTCTCTCTCTCTCTCTCTCTCTCTCTAAGTAAGGTAAGAACAAAATCAGTCCCCAAAAATGTCTACTGAAGTTCCTATCGGTTTGTTGTCCTTAGAGCATATTTATTGAAATACCAGTAACAAAGAACCAGTCTCACAGTAGTAGGTTAACAAATAAGAAAAAAAAAACTCCTATTCCCGGAATTAGATTATGAAATACTTCACCAACGTAACCCAATACAGAAAGCGTCTTCTATTGTAGGATTTCCGGTAATTAAATGACGGTTTCAAATTAAATTATGTTATTAAGGCCAAGGTCTTTATATACTTTGATAGGAAGTGGGCTAATGTTTATTTGTCTTTTTGTTTGCGTATAAACCTGATCGTGCGAGGACCTGGGGTGGGTGCGAGCATAGCTGTATTGCCTTATTCTCTAGAAGTCTAGATCGTAAACAATTTTGAGGAAGCTTAAAACAATGTTGCTATAAATAATAAATAGTGTTTTGAATCCAGTAGTCATTCCCCCCCCCTCTCTCTCTCTCTCTCTCTCTCTCTCTCTCTCTCTCTCTCCTTCCTATATAATAAAGAGCAAGTGCCTGGATATATATATATATATATATATATATAATCAGGTCACGCTTAGCAGCATTGCCAGACGTATACTTCCTCGGTCTCTCCCCGTCCCTTGGTTAGGGGAGGAGCTCCTAGAGTCGTACCCTGGTGTACATCTGAAGGTAAGGGGGGGGGGAAGGGGGAAAGGGTGAATCTTTGTGTGGGTAGTTTATGTGCATAGCCTATCTGTCTAATTTAGCCGTAATTTTTGACGGATCACGTACACTGGTATAGTCATAAGTAGTATGTTTATTTCGAATTCAATAAAAGAAACATTTATTTGTTTTTCATATGCTCTTGCTCATGCTTGGAGATTTGAACTTCTTCTCAATTTCTAAGTGACGATATCACTTCAAACAGATAAGCATCGACCAGTTCCCTACTATGCTTAAAGTTACCATATGACCTTTGTAAATTTGACTAGGGAATTGGGATCAGTCCTTGGGAGTGAAACGGATTGGCGAGAGATGGAAGCACAATATTAAGTTATGCTGGAGTTGGAAAATGGCCCAACTTCGCCCACTTCTACGGTAGTAAAGGCAGTCTGTGCTTCCATGTTTTCCAGCAGTCTGGCATTCATGGTGTCCTTTTATTTATTATCATTATTTTCTTCCCTGGCTGTAATATTCCAAATTCTCTTCTCTCTCTCTCTCTCTCTCTCTCTCTCTCTCTCTCAGGAGATCGGGTTACTCAGCCGGAGAAGTTATTCTCGGAGAAGTTTAAGAGTGACAGCACTGAAAATGTGCTAGGCTAAAAGTTATAGAAGTATTTTTTTTTCTTTAGGCATATTTGTCGTATGCATTTGTCAACTGTGAAGGAGAAGTCAAAAACTATATCTCTGTGGTTTTCATATAATTAATTTCCTGACAGCTGCCCCGGCCATTAGCTTTCTGCTCTCGTCAGGGAAACAGTGGCTGGGTATGAAAAATCTCATGAACTCTTTATGTATGCTATTGCATGTAGGTTTATTACAAACTGGGAGTTTTTAAGGCACACAAGATTTTACACACACACATGTGTGTGTAATATATATATATATATTATATATATATATATATATATATATATCATGTGCTGACTGAATCCTACGGAAATATGCCTACGGACAAAATGCCTGCGGACAGAATGCCTACAGACGGAATGACTGTGGACAAAGGGTCTACAGACAGAATGCCTAAGGATAGAATGCCTACAGACAGAATGACTATGGACAAAAGCCTACAGACAAAATGCCTATGGGACAGAATGCCTACGGACAGAAGGTCTATGGACAAAGGGTCTACAGGCAGAATGCCTATGGACAGAATGCCTACAGACAGAATGACTATGGACAAAGGGTCTACAGACAGAATGCCTACTGACAGAATGACTATGGACAAAGGGGCTACAGACAGAATGACTATGGACAAAAGGCCTACAGACAAAATGCCTATGGACAGAATTCCTACAGACAAAATGCCTATGGACAGAATGTCCTAATGCACATTTTTATGACAATTATAAGGATAAAAGAAAGTTTTATTGGAAAAAGGAATGTACAGAAAGGCATACTGACCGATTTTCTTATTTCTGAACACTTTACTCTTGTTTTAGCCTCTTTCTGTTATTTACTTGAAATAGAAATTTTGAAGCAGCCCTTTAGTTCGAGATGGAGTTTATTACTGATCACAAAGGTAGAAAGAAACTTCGTCATGAAGGCTTTGCATATGTTGTCAACAGAAAGAAAGAGAATCGTATGTATTATTACTTGTTGCAATGAGATGCAGAAAATCTCAAATATCCATTCACATCAATAAGATGAAGCTTGAAACTGTTTCACTGAAAGTTAAAAAAAGCCATAAAAGAACGATCAATATAATCTAATAAAGCCACATCTTATGTGATTAACACTCTAGAAGTGGTTTACCATTAAGTGTATGTGGTGCTTTGCCTAAAAATGAATCATTAGCTCGAAGTGTAAGACGTGCAAGAGTCTGGTAATGGCAGATGAAGATCTAACTGTGACTGCGAAGAGTGATAATTTTCTTCTTCTACGAATCAGAAAGTGTGAGAATTTATTCAACTGTAAAGAAATTGGACATTTTTCGAACAAAAAACAAATGGTTTGGTGATGGGATATTTTCCTGGTTGCCAATTAATAAACAGTTATACACAATTCATGCCTTCTATTGCCACGAACAAAATGTTACCACAACTCTACAGTATTGCATCGAACAAACATGAGAAAACCTGTGAAGAACTTTTTGAGTTCTTAAAAGAATGCAACCTATATCTGGAGTCTGTTACGATGGATTTTTGAACAATCGGCGATAAAAGCTTCAAGAAAATGTTTCCCTCATACAACTGTCCATGGTTGCTTGTTTCACTTCGGCCCGTGACTGGCGATAAACCCAAAGCCTTGGTTCACAAGGCTGATATAGAAAACCTGATGATGCTCTTATAATAAAGCAAATACAATCTTTAGCTTTTGTTCCACCAAGTGATGTTATTGATCTATTTACATATTTTATGCAATCGCTAGACCAAGAACCGATGAACACGAAAAGCGTACCGGAGTGATATTAGTCACCAACCAGTAAAAGATTAACAAACTAGGGTAAAATTACGGTCGCTGTATCTTAATTAAAATTATGTTTTTTTTTTTTTCAACAGTTTATTAAAGAAAAAAAAAAGCAACTGAAACTTTTCGACATCCTGTATACCAATACCCTTATTGCATAAATTGGCAACTTCCATAATAGAGGTGTAAGAAAACTCAGGAAATATGCGAGGATTTGCTACGTTCAGCAGCCAAATAAAGACCGGAGGTAAAAACGTTTTGAATTAAATTTTCGACGGTTTTGGTCCACTTCCCTACCGTTCAAGGAACGCTCCAGCAACGTTCGGGCGGTGTGACTGGGCCTTAAGACCGTATAGAGGTGTTAATAATAACATGGAAGCGCTTGTCAAATCTTCGTATCCTTTTTCCTCCCGGCCTCCTGCTTCCTCAGACATCGCACGTTCTAGCGATTTTTCTTTAATATGTATCCGGTCACGCTTAGCTGCAATGCCAGTCGTATAATTACCCGGTCTCCTCCCCGTCCCTGGGTAGCTGTAGTTACCTTGGTGAGAGGGTTGTAGTTAGGAAAGGAGGGAGGGTGGGAAGGATTGAAATGTGTGTGTATGTCTGTATTGATATTTACCCGTCCTTTTTTGTTGATTCCAATACGCTAGTCCAGTATAGATGATTGGCAGCTACTTTTGTAAAAGTAGTATTTATTCCAATGTTTGACAGGACGTGTTCAGATATTTCCTAGATACTTCCGTGACGCTTTGGAAAATGTTTGTCATTGTTTTTCAGGATTTTTTATCGAGGCGACCAACTTCCGATGCGCATTGAAGGGCTTCCATTGTTCATTATCATGTGGCTTCATGCACAGCGACATGAACGCCGCGATGCGTGATCATTCCAGCGTTCAGTTAGAGTGTGTTTTACATTTATATCTGGTTTTAGGTCATTAACAGAATTCACAAAGAGAAGGACTTTCTCTTTTCTGAAAAACTAGTGGATGCCACCCGTCAAAAATGATGACTAGATATTAAGATAGAAATACACACACACACACACACATTCAACCTTTCCACCACTTCCCCTTTTGTCTCGAGTATCCCCTCTCACCAGGCTATGACTACTACCTCTCATCCTACCCGAGGGACGAGGAGAAACCGAATAGTTATACGTCTTTCAATGCCACTCAGCATGACTGAATATTACATATATATATATATATATATATATATATAAATTTATATATATCTTTGTTTTTTTTATGAGTACACACACTTTCCATAAATTAGAGATCGCGCTCGATAAGAAAAGTCCTTTGGCGGTGTCGTCCTGTCTTGCGATCACATAAGGCACCTTAATTTCTTCCTGCAAGGTTCAATAATCTCGTTACACAAGTTCTTCATTCCGACTCCTTGCTCTGTCTCCCCTCCCCTCCCCTCCCTTCCGCCAGTGTTATTTGTCCCAAAGCTCACCAGGGTCTGAGAGTCGGGTAGACCATTTTTTTCCTTTTTTTAATTCGTTTCTCTAACTTTATTTTTCCTCTTTCTTATCTGCTCTTCTTTTTATTACTGTTACTCTTATTTTTTTCTTTTTCTATACGCCCTGGGACTTTTCTTATTTTTTCTTGCCTTGATGTTTTATCACTGGGTTTTTTTTTACTATGCATCTTTCATGACTCTAGAGAGTAGTAAAGTGTATGTGTGTATATATATATATGTATATATATATATATATAGTATATGTATATTATATATATTATATATTGTATATATATATGTGTGTGTATGTTTATATATGCATACATATATATGTATTGTGTATAGATACATATATATATATATATTAAAATGTGTGTGTGTATATGTATATATGCATATATTATAATCTAACGCTGAACTTTTTATTATTCAGCTAGTTTCCTTATTCAATTATAGTATGTCTTGATTATGTTGTCATAGAACTCATTCTTGTATCAAACGATCAAATGAATTGGAGATAAGCTGATGCTTATGTGGATTAGGGACGAGAGAGAGAGAGAGAGAGAGAGAGAGAGAGAGAGAGAGAACGCATCGGAATCTCAGTCCAAATTTCTAATTATCGGGCCCAGAGTCCCTTACCACCCCCTCCCCAGGCTACGTTGGTCTAGTACCTGAAAAGTGCACCTCCCATGATGCACTACCCATTACTTAATAGCCACTTACAGCACTCACCTTTTGGCTCACTTCTCTCCAGTTCATGTTTCCTTTCTTAAGTCTTGTTGTATAGTCTAGAAATTTCTAAATTATCAGTGCAACTCTTACGGTGAGCTCAGACTGCTTATCCTTTTGAATGCAAAAACGTACGTGTGTGCCCTAAACTTTGACAACTCTGATATGATTCAACCCGGCTGTTTTTGGGAATGATGTTTGTGGTCCAAGAACTCGCGACCATATTATGTGCAGTTCATTTTTTGCCTTATCGACTGTTGTATGATTTGTATACATATGTACTATCACGATCTAAAGTTTCTTCACCCCTGCCCCTCTATGTAAGTCGAAGTCGATGGTAGAGAATGGGCACCGAGTAATGGAGTTGGAAAGAATATCTGATAGAGAAAAGAGAACTGAGACGCAACAGTAGTAGTACTGTTAGAAGTAGTAGTAGTAGTAGTAGGAGAGAGAGAGAGAGAGAGAGAGAGAGAGAGAGAGAAGTAGCATACAATATTGGTGACCAGTTCTTCGATTTCCTTACAACAGAGTAAAGAAGCTTTGGATCGTGATAATATATGTATGTATATATATATATATATATATATGTATATATATATATTGTATAGTATATATATATATATGTGTATATATATATATATATATATCCTGTCACAGTGAGCGGCATTGCCAAATGTATAACTACTACGGTCTCTCCCCGTCCCTCGGGTAGGGTAGTTATACCCTGGTGAGAGGGGGTACCCCGAGAGCTACATTTGGAAACTACAATCTCCCACAAATGGCTTAAACTGCCATGTTGTAACATATGTGAAATAAATATAATAGATGTACTTAGGCGCTTATTTACAGAAGCTGAAATCTTTGAATAACAAGTGACAGGACTTAATATAAAGTATTAAAATAATGTCAGTTGAAATAGACACGAAATGTCTGTGATTCCTCACAGGCTGTAAAATGCAACGATATGAATTGAAGGTTATTGGGGTATTTTTTTTTTCTATCATATTGAGAGGATGTAACACTTGACAAGGTAATAAGATCTTCATTGTTAGCGGGATTAGGTAATATGCACCTTATTTACACTGAGCAGTATAACTCATGTAATAGTAGTGCATTCCCTGTTTATTTTTTAATTGTGTTCGAGGTTTGTTTTTTGGTATGTAACATTATTTTCATTGATTGTTACATATTTGTGTTTTTACTCCCTTCACTACTTCATGTCATTTATGTAGTTTCTTACTGATTTCATTATTATACTCGTATAGCCATGTTCTTATTGTGACAGACTGATGTTTGTATTTTTTAGCTAATAACTTTGCCATTTGTTCTCAGTAGAAAAAAGAGTTAAGAGCTTAGAATGGCGATTCTCTTTTAACGAAACTTTTAAAATACGTTTATGTATGTAAATACGGGCATAAATATTGATGTATGTATATATATATATATATATATATGTATATATATATGTGTGTGTGTGTATATATATATATATATAAAGTTCCACAATGATGTAAGACGTGCATAAAAAACTAGGTGTATTTTTGTAGATTATACAAAGAACATTTAGAGCTTTCGTCCATCATCTTACATCATTGTGGAACCCTTTCAACATGATAAGGAAGTACGACATTGTACTTATTTGCACCATATATATATATATATATGTATGTATATATAATATATATGTATGTATATACTATATATATATATATATATATGTGTGCGTATATATATATGTGTACATTATATATATATATATATATATATGTATATGTATATATATATAAATATAATAAATATATATATATATATATATACAGTATATGTATAAGTGTGTGTGTGTTTGTGCAATGTATTTATCTCCAAACAGGATATAGTTTATCAAAATGGGTAATTTATCAATAATCTATACATCCATCGAAGAACATATTACTCATGAAAATAGGAAACTTCGTTCTTAATGCATCTGTCTGCTTTTCCCTTTTTTAGAAATTCCTCTCACTATTTCTAGAATACCTTGACTTCCACTCCTTTTTCCTTATTTTTTTTTTTTTAATTTACACCTGACTGACGCCCCCCCACCCTCCCCCACACCCAATAACAAATCTGCACTTCACTTCCACCTGGCCATAAGCTCATTTCATTCCTTCTCGGCTAATCCAGACCACTTCAACAGAGAAATTCAGTTTAAGAATGGTTATTTTCTTACGTCTGTAACAAAAGTAGACTCATTTTCGTCTTGGATTCTGTTATATTCTGTATTATTGTTTTGCTCGCTTTTTATGTGTGTATGAGAGAGAGAGAGAGAGAGAGAGAGAGAGAGAGAGAGAGAGTAATTTCTTACATCCCTATCAGCTGTCAACTCTTTATCTTCCTGGGTTCTATTACATTCTATGGTATTGCTTTTGCTCGCTTTTCATGAGAGAGAGAGAGAGAGAGAGAGAGCATTATTATTATTGTTATTATTACTAGCTAAGCTACAATCCTAGTTGGGAATGCAGGATGCTATAATCCCAAGGGTTCCAACAGTGAGTAAAGGAAATAAGACATTAAATAAAGTACAATCGAAGTAATATACAATTAAAATAGAATACTTTAAGATCAGTAACAAGCATTGAAAGAGATCTTTGATATATCAAGTAAAAAAGGAGATACGGTGCTCTACAGCCATTGCAATAATGATGGAGGATACCAAGATGATGATCACAATAACCCCAGTAGATTAGATAAGATGAATTTATGGATTTGGGCCATAAGACCCAGCTGTGGGTCTGGGAGGCTATTCAGCGCCCACCTGTAGATAAGAGTGAAGTTATGAAAGGCGAGTCTTAAAGAAAGGACGGACGTGACGATTTTACGTGACTTTGAACTCGCTTAGTTGCCTGTGCCAAGACTCTCTCTCTCTCTCTCTCTCTCTCTCTCTCTCTCTCTCTCTCTCTCTCTCCATTTTGCGTCATGTGTACACCTACCCAATTCTTTTTTTTAGAGGCCAAGGAAATGCAATAGATATCACCATAAAATGTTTGAAAGGATGCCCATGAATGGCAAAGCCAACGGCCAGAACAATGTCGTCAGAGTCTGACCATATATACTTATGATCAGCACCCAAGTCCCATCTCCATCAAGCTAGGACCAGGGAGGACTTAACAATGGCTGCTAATGACTCAGCAGGTAGGCCTATAAGATCCCCCGAGCATCCCATCCCTAGCTCACAAGGATGGTTGGAGATATTACTAGACACTGTCGACAATGAACTGGACTCAAAATCCTGTCCAACAGATTGCACCAAAGGGACGTTTCTAATACCATACCACCGAAATTGACATTATAAAGCTAAAGTATATTAAACACGAGCTGGCTATACATACATTGTTTATATACAGTATATATATATATATATATATATATATACTGTATATGTGTGTGTGTTTCTGTGTATATGTGAACATATACACACACTAGTGTATGCAACCCGTCAAAAATGACGGCTAAATATTTAGGTATATATGGACATGCAACCCCCCTCCTCACCAGGGTATGACTACTGCCTTTTCCCCCTACCCCAAGGAACGGGGAGGAGAGCTGAGCTTGACCTGAAAGATATATATATATATATATATATATATGTATATATATACACATATATATACATATATATATATTTAACCAAGCATTTGTTATTTATTATATAAAGGAGATGTGTTTGTGTCTTGTACATGTATAGAGATAAATTCCAAAATTCTCTCGCCTACACGACAGACTTCAAAAATAACATTCGACATCCAATCCTTTAAAGACGAATTCCTTTATTACATTCTGTGATTGTCCCGGCTCCCCCCCCCCCCCCATTCCCATTGTTCCTCGTTGGAACAACGCCAGCGAACGTTTGAATGGTCTTCAGGTGCCCTGTAATTACTCCAAGAAGGGCTCCCTGTTTGTTCGTTCCAGTGGCTGTCAGTCATCTTGCATTTAGGATGCATAGTCAGAAGCCGGGAATGCTGTGTCTCGCTTAAATTCCCATTAGGGTATTTTCTTTTGCCATTACTTTTTAGTCCTAAGCTGTTTTGTGAATGTTATTGCTCGGGGAGAGAAGTGAATTGTTTAATATATTCATAGAGGTTAAATGTAATTTCAGCTTATGTTTACAAGATATTTTTGAAGGTCCGTTCGTGTTTCTTTGTTTGAAATGAAGTGTATTTTTTTTTTATTTTATTTATTAGAAAACCAAAAGAGATATTATTAAAGAAATAAGATTAAATTATTTCTGTTTATCTTGCTCCTGATTAATCAGCTGTGTAAAACACTCTTCGGATATAAATATCCTTATTTCACAACAAGATTTTTTTTTATTCGTTTTATATCTGGCCTAAAATCTTTAAAAATAAAAAAAAACTTGTTTTCATGTACCGAGATCTTGATGTCACTACCCTCTTAGGTTCATAATGGCGTCATCGCTCATCTGTTTTATCTTTGGTGTTATTTCCGTGTTTTTCTCGATGTGGTTGTGCATGGAGGCTCTCTCGAGAGAAGAGATCTTTTCGTTTTCTTTAGGTTTATGGGTCTCTTAACAGTAATGTCAAGGAGTGTGTGAGGTGATAGAAGTGGTGCCTCATGGAATTGTTAGAGGTTGGCTGGGTCTCTAAGAGTGGTGAGGAAAGGCCCACAAAATTCTTAGAACTTATTGACTTCTTGAGACAATGGAGAGAGAGAGAGAGAGAGAGAGAGAGAGAGAGAGAGAGAGAGGAGAGGAGAGAGAGAGAGAGGAGAGAGAGAGAGAGAGAATTTTTACCGATGTTTGTTTAAATACACTGGGTTAAAAAGCTCTCATTCCGTTTATTGTTTTCAATCAGAGGAATGGATAGTAAGCAGTTCTTCTAGGAGAAGGACACTCCAAAGTCAAACCATTGTTTTTTAGTCTTGGGTAGTGCCATAGCCTCTGTACCATGGTCTTCCACTTTCTTTGGTTACAGTTCTCTCGCTTGAGGGTACACTCAGGCACACTATTTTGTTTCCTTATTTCCTTAACTCACTGGGTTATTTCCCTGTTGGACCCCTTTTCCAACTACTGTATGGCTGTAGCCTAGCAAGTAATATTAATAATAGTACAGTATACATGTGTCAAGTAGTGACTTTGAAATCAAAGCGCTTTTTGTTAGTTAATTTTTTAAGGCCGTAGTAGAAATTAAGAAAATAAAAACTCCTCAACCCCGATGTTGCAGTTCACTTAATGCGTACTCTCAACGATTTATGTCCTTAACAAGCGATGATGCTCAGTACTTTGAGCAACGCTGACAGAACCCAACGATTTTATATAGCATTTCCTGAGTTAAGCCACTGAACAAGACCCATTTTTCATCTTTTATTTTAGTAAGCAATGTAAATCAAGGAATATTTGTATTGGAACTAAATGTTTAGAATTTCTTTTTGTTTGAGAATTTGGGTAAAAATTTTAAATTTGGCAAATGGCTGAGAATTAAGATAAAATTTTGAAATAACTGTTTAAAAATCCACCCTGTAACTGAAGTGACACCAATATCTTCGTATATTAAAAAGAATCACAGACCTGTCTGTTCAAAACCAGCAAGACATCAAAGAACAAACTACTCTTGAAAATAAGTTTCATACGAGGTATTGAGAAATCTCTACAATTGGGGGCTATCTTTAAGTACAATTGTTTACAGAATATCAATGCCTCCTATCTCAAACATCCACCATGCATCCTTTCTTCCATTTTGCAGTGTAACTTCTCTGAAGTTTTACCTAATTTTGACACCCTTTGGCCTACCCAATACCAGCTCCGGTTCCACGAATCCAATGGGCCTAGACACCCCCATCACAAACCTCCCTCGAGTCCCTCCCCCCCTCACCCCAATTCCGAGAACGTTGCTTTGAGAAGCATGATTATTTATCCTGATGGACCGAACGAAATGGCAGGCAATAGACAATTATTAGAAGATGGCTCCCTTCCTTTTCTTAGGGCTTGGGTACGAAGCGGATTTTTCCTGACCTAATATCCTGGCGAGCAAGTAATCTCTACTGGGGATTCTTGAGGACATTTTTTTTTCTTTCTCGCCGCATTATCACCTTATCCGTACCTATCCCCCAGAGAATGATTTAGTATGCATGGAATCATTTTCAGGACCCTTTCCTACGGATGGTGTCGGGAATGTGCCGCTCCCCATGTTTACCTGCTCGGGATTAAGTCGTCAAGGTCGCCTCCCTTCCCCAATGCCACCCCAACCTCCCCGTCCTTTGATTGAATTTTTGTATTCGTAGTCTTTTTTTCAGGTAAATTGAAGTTATTCGTTTTGCAGTTAACTAACAGATTCTTCATAGTTGCGTCAAATTTTGTCCTTTTATAATAATTAGCCTTTCCGAAGTCAATTTAAATGTTTCCTTTCACCAGAAATTTTTGTTGTTAGCTGATATGATTCCCCCCCCCCCTCCTTGCTTATGATTATAAGGATTTCATCATCAGCGTGATTAAATTTCGTTGTCTTTGTTAATCGATAACAAAGTGGTTTTTTTTTTTTTTTTACAATTTGTTTCGTGAAGTATTTTTTTCTCTCGTTGCAGATAATTGGGATAATTGTTGTGCAGGTAATATCTTAAGAGTTTTTTTTTTTCCTTTGTTAAGAAAGGAAATAGTTCTTAGGGATCAAGCTCTCTCTCTCTCTCTCTCTCTCTCTCTCTCCTCTCTCTCTCTCTCTCTCTCCTCTCTCTCTCCTCTCCTCTCTCTCTCTCTCTTGATGTCAATGGAGCCTTTGTAGATAGTAGTCTAGATATGTTGTGATCGACGTCTTGAGGTTTATGTGCTCACAAAAATTCTATGAGTCATTGAGCTTTCATATGTATTTATATGTATAGAGACACAACGTTGGAGAGAGGGCTGCTGTGCCGTTGGCCCGTTAGTGAGTAAGTGTCTGCCTATATGTAAATCTATGAGTATATAGAGTATATATATATATATATATATATATATATATATATATGTGTGTGTGTGTGTGTGTAAGTCTATGAGTATATACATAATATATATATGTATATATATATATATATATATATATATATATATTTATATGTATATATATACATACACACACATATATATATATATATATCATTCCGGTCATGCCAGGCGACATTGCCATACGTATAGGCTAACTACTCGGTCTCTCCCCGTCCCTTGGGTATGGTGAGAGAGGCAGTATTCATACATTAATGATAGGGGGTTACGTGTGTGTGCAAATGTATATAAACATTTAGCCGTTAATTTTGACGTGTCGCGCACATTAGTTTGTAATAATATTTGTGTCGTGGAAATTGGCAAAACTTGTTATTTCGTTGTTTTTTCAGGTGATGTTTCTTAATAATTTCAAAGCAAAGCACTTTTCGTGTTCCAAGTATCTCGAGATGTTTAGTACAGTAAGTTTTAGATGAAAATAATTGAATAATATATATAAATGTATATATACATATATATATATGGTTATATATATATATGTATATATATGGTTATATATATACTGTGTATATATATATATATATATATATATATATATATATATATATATATGGTCTCTCTTTGGGGTGTGGTTATTGAACGATTGGACATGCAGGACCATTATGTTCACACACACACACACACACACACAAAAAAGCAGTGGAGTAGGTTTTTCCTTATTTAAGCATTGTTGTTAATTAATACCAAAATTTAGCGTTGTTCTGAAGAAAGTTCACCAAGATTACCATCGTTACGATGCAAGATCAACCGCCATAACATCACCCATCAGTTACGCTTTCTTAGAAATAGAAATTCTGAGGTAAACTTCGTAAATACTAAATAGTGCCTTCGCCTTCCCCTGAAATCTGGGCTGATTGGAAAGAGGAAGATGGAAATGGAGGAGAGTGGAAGATGGAAATGGTAAGAGAAGGGGAGGATGGAAATTGGATTGGATGGATTCGCCGTGGGGCATTTGTGCTTTTCAGAAAGATGGAAACGAAAACGGCAGTCAGTTAGGGACATGCTATTGGCTCTTTAGGAAAGGACCATGGAGGACCAGTGTTACCCCTGCTGAAGGTAGGGCTGGGTGGGGACGCACTTGACTCATGTTTGCACAGCCCATGAATAATATAGCAGGGATGGCGAAGTAGTAGCTGAGAATCTCTCTCTCTCTCTCTCTCTCTCTCTCTCTCTCTCTCTCTCTCTCTCTCTCTCTCTCCGGTAATATTTACATCTGAATTGATATGAACAGCGATGGATCCCTGGCAAGGCAAGAAGGAACGCTATGGACTATTGTGTCAAATATTTTATATGTTCCAGATGTGAACTAGTTATAAAATCATGTTGTTGAAAACTGGAGTTCTCAACTAGGGGATCTTATCACATCGCAATGTCACTAATCGTAAGACATCCATGAGATTTCCTCGTATTCAGCGCCAGTGGATTTATATTTCGGAACATCATAGTTTTTTTTTTACCATCAATTTGTTTTAAAATATTATCTGTCCATTTGATAGTTCTACTTGAATCTAATTTTCAGAAAATTAATAACATTATTATTTACCACTTGTGTACCCGACCCGTCATTTTATTTTATTTTTTTTTTAGATATTTTGAGATATGCAAACGCTCACCCACACAGATTCAGCCGACCCGCTCCTTTCCTAACTACAAAGCGTTGGTTCGGTAATTTGTGGGAGAGTGGTTTCCGAGTGTACCTCTCGAGGTACCTCCTCTCCCCCTCTAAACGTGATAGGAAAGAAGTTATTTGCACACACACACACACACACACATATATATATATATATATATATGTGTGTGTGTGTGTGTATGTGTGTATATATATATATATATATATATATATATATATATATATATATATATATATATACATATATATAAAAAACCAGAAAATTGCTTTTTATTATATAGGGGAGATTATTTGTTTATAATTACATATGTACCTTCGCATTTCGTTCTTTCGTACAAACGAACATCTCGCTGCAAGGCTTCACATATTCTGGTGTAGAGCCACCAATTTGCCTGGGAGTCTCTCGAAGCCTAAAAATGCTGCAGTGTTATTATGGGAGCTGTCATTTGCATACACAACGTTAACATATCAGAATCTAAAAAAGATGGGAAAACTTCAGCTTCCAAATGACGGTCGCGATGGAATGCAAATGAGCCAGACTATTTTTTCTAGAGTTGTGTACATTCTCCTGAACTCCCCCACGCTCTCCATTAAAAGATCCACTTTGGATAGATAAATGTTCAGTGTCACAATTTACCATGTTTACATTGTCTTGATTTTATGTATGTATTTCCGTATACATGCGATTATTTAATATTTATTCCTTCGATACCCTGGACGCCTCTTTTGGCTATGGAATTGTTCATTATACAGATTTAGTGGAATATGTTCTCTCTGTAATGTTATTTATTTTTATATTACTGCTTTGCCTCTTCTATTTTCAAATGTATATGGTGTCATTGAAGGCACCACCCAAGCTGGGGCCATGGAAGGCCAGGCAATGGCTGCTGATGACTCAGCAGGTAGACCTACAGTTAAAGCTCCCCAAAACCCCCAGCTTTATCTCACAAAGATGCTGAGGTTGCAGACACTAAGAAACTATCGAGCGTGAGCAGGATTCGAACTCCAATACGGTAGATCACCATTTCCAATAAGCCAGGACAACCTCACAACCAAATCAGCAGTAATGATCGAAACGATAAAAGTAATATTAACAATAATGTATATGTATATATATATATATATATATATATACATATATATATACATATATATACATATATATATATATATATATATATATATATATATATATATATATATATATATTAATCATATTTCATATACTAATTTTGTTTGGTTTGAATTAGGTTATTGAATTCGCCATAAATGTTTTCCTTCAACACATTGACATTGTTTTGACATTTGTATACTTTGGTGATTGACTTGATTTATGCTCTGTTTATTTTATTCGTTGGCATTGCGTTTGTTTGTTTGTTTGTTCATGTGTTTCCTCCATTTATTGACTGACCCGGCTGTTTGCTTTGGAATCTTTCCTTTCAATATGGATTGGATATTTTTATTAGTGCTTGTGTTTTTTATTTCTTTCTTTCTTTTATTGTTTACTAACGTGTCTTTATTTTTATGCTGTGTCTGTTATTTTTCTAATTGGTGCATCATTTTTTTAGTCTTTTATTTGTGTTATATATGTTTTATACATAATGGCGAATCTTTTTGGTGTCGCTCTAGTCCCTCTGTTTGGATAAGATAATTCACAAGATTATGTCATGATCTGTGATCATCATCTTACACTAAACATCAGGTGGAGAAAATTACAAGTCTAAATTACACAGAATTATGAATAATACATCAATAAAAAGTACTTTCAACTCCGTATTGACAGGAAATCTTCCAAACCCACAATCGGATACAAGAAATACAAGTCTCTGTCGCCAAATAAAGTTAAACTAATTTACATTGCAGCCGAATAGCTCCAAAACAGGTTGTATCCTATTAGAAACGTCCTTGCCAGGCTATATGCTTGACTGGGGTTCGAGACACATTCAAGCTAGTTAGTTTCTTGTAAGGTCTGAAACCTCACCATCCTTGTGAGCTA
>NC_090738.1:5603514-5608514 GCF_036898095.1 Palaemon carinicauda | reverse complement strand
TATTATTTTGTTTAAGACGAATTCGTGCTATTTTTCAGCGCTGAGACAGTCTGCTAAGAATAGATAGTCTTATTAGATTCCAAATTTGGACTCGTTTTCTTACGTATGTGAACTAAAAATTGCGTTTTTCACATGTGTGAAAACAGCCATGGCTTCTTCTTTTTGTAAGGCTGGGCCCAATGGCAAAACGAGCGAGCATGTAGAAAGAAAGAAAGCGAAATTTTGGCATTTGTAAAGAAAAGTCGTTGAACCCTGCATTGCATGGATTGATTTCCAGAGAGCAAAGCGGAGGGAGGGGGGTGTTATGGGGTACCCGAGAGATGGGGAGGGAAGAGAGGAGATATGGGGAGGGAATGAGAAATCTTTGCCTAATAAATTCGTCCGCCTGGATTTCTTCCGCAACCTGCTGTTGGAATGTTGCGTCTGCAAAGAGTAAATTGGCTGGTTACATCATTGTTATTGATCTAGAGATTATTACGGCCAGATTTCGCTGGATTTCAAAGATACCTTCAAGGGAAATAGCGTTTTTCCTTTTTGCTATAACGCATGTTATGATTTGTTGATAAGAGAGAATTGAGATATTCACTTAAGATACTAGGAGCGCGTGTTTTTTGTGTATACACTTCGTAAGTGGGGGATACCTTAACGGGGTGAAAGGGTTTACGTATTGTCGTGAACAGCAAAGCTGTACTAGTCAGGGCCACACATACTAGGTTGGTTTGCTGTAAGTGATCAGAGGAAAATCTCCCACCATCACCAATCCGCACTGGCCAGCGTGGTGATGAGAACTGGTCAAAACCTACACATGTGCGGGCCTTGTCCTGCAGTGGACTATAGAAACTGCTGCATTGTTGTTATTGTTGCATGAGCCAGTAGGAAATAATTAAATACTTTTAGTAATTAGCGCGTTCGTGTATTTTCACAAGCACTTCTTCAAGGTAGTCTACAGTACAACGTTGCTCTTGCAGTATATTTAGCCACGTGATCTTTATATATGTATATATACATAAATGTATTATATATGTATATATGATTTCATACGGATTTAGGATTTAAATTTGCATATTATAGCGTGAAGAGATTGAAATTATAAAAAATTATGTAAGGAATAACCAACGGTAAAATTGTTTTTGTAACCTTTTTCTTTTTCATAATGTAAAATAATTTTTCTTTAATTGAGTATCGTTTAATTGATTTAAAGTGACTAGAATTCTTTAAAGGAATGACTTTAGACAGAGTGAGTGACATGATAATAACCTTGCTGGATTTGTATAATGAATTGAAATATTCTTTGCCACTGCAATGCCAGAGGTCACTGACCTTGATCAAATCACAAAGAGGTTCCAACTAACTTTACCAACATTGCTTTTTCCCCAAATTTTCCACAAATTTTTCATTATTTTGATTATTTCATTTTGTCTTTGAGTAATGAATTTTGCCACATTTGCAAAGGGGAGGTATGGGATTTTACCGTAACTTCAATGAGTTCACACTTGCAGCGAATGTTTTTATGTTGAACAGGCTAACATAGTCTGTTTTTATCGTTTATACAGTAGGTGAAATATCTATTTCAATGTTGCTACTGTTCTCAAAATAGTTATTTCAATTGTTTAATCTTCCCGTGTAGTTTATTTATTTCCTATGCTCACTGGGCTATTTCTCCCTGTTGGAGCTATTGGTCTTATAGCATCCTGCTTTTCCAACTAGGGTTGTAGCTTAGCTACTACTACTACTACTACTACTACTACTACTACTACTACTAATAATAATAATAATAATAATAATAATAATAATGATAATAGTAATAATCATTTGTTCTCTACCTTAATTACTGCATTTAATTATTCCTTTTCCAAATCAGTCCTTAGATTGAGCACTATTGTAAATTTAAAAGGAAAATTTCATTATTAGTGGAATTTCCCCAAATTTCTGCCATCGAAACCTTTTAACTGTTGAACCAGTGTGTGAAAAATGTTTGTGGCATAAGTATTAAAATACTTGCGTTAATGTGTATGTTCACCATAACTTGTATAAGCACGTGTTTTTAAATTTGTTTTTTATAATTTTACAAACAGAGGACCACAGTCGACTTTGCATGTTTATATGCTTGAACAAAAAAGCAAATACAGTTTCCATATGCTCAATGATTGTAAACACGTGTACACGTGTCTACAAACATACAATAAACTTGAGTTATTTTTTATGTTTACAAGCAAAACGAACATTGTACTAAAGAATGTAGGTGTGGAGCGATTGAAAGCGCACGGTAGCAACATTATTGATCTCTTCCATAAAGGCCGTCAGTCCTGGAATGACTACTAGCGGTTTGCTCTCCCATAAATTGGGATGCCACCTACAGACGGACCGGATGTCTCTCTACTTGTCTCGTGTTTACTTACTTTGTTTAGCGTTTGTGAGGATCTCTTGACATCTGGGATGACTATGTAATCGGGGATTTTTATTATCGACTTGTCATGGATATGAGAGATACTGCAGACGGACTTCGTTGTGTTATTAGTAAGACGAAAGCACTAATCCCAATCAAGTATTTTAATTTTTTCTTTCGTGGCTATAATACACACATGTATGTATATATATATATATATATATATATATATATATATATATATATATATTTATATATATATATATATATATATATATATATATATATATATATATATATATATATATATATGTATATATATATATATATATATATATATTTTTTTTTTTTTGAAGTGAGGAACTGAGAAGGAGAATGTTCATAAAAATCTAATTTGTAACTGAAGGAAAATTTTTCTTTGTTTTCTTTTTTTACTTTCCATGTCCCGATTAGTCTTGTAAGTTCTTTACATAAAACATAAATTTAAGCTATCGGAAGGGTAGTCGGCTTGATATAAAACTTTCTCTCACATGCACATATTCTCTCTCTCTCTCTCTCTCTCTCTCTATATATATATATATATATATATATATATATATATATATATATATATATAAATGGAACAAATGCTCCCGTTTCTAGTCCACTGCTGGACAAAGGCCTCAGACATGTGTTTATTCATGTCTGAGGTTTGGCCAGTTTTCATCACTACGCTGGCCAATGCATATTAGGGATGGTGAGAGAATTTTGTTTGATCGCACACAGTGAACCAGCTTATTATGGGTGTCTCAGATTAGTACAGCTTTGCTGATCATGGCGATACACAAATCATTTCACCAGGTTGAGGTATCCCCACTCAGAAAGGGACATATATATATATATATATATATATATATATATATATATATATATATATATATACACTCGTGTATATATATATGTGTGTGCACTATGAATGTGTTCACATGGAGAGAAAGGTTCAAAATGTTTAAGCACTATATTTGGCTCAATTGAAAAAATAATGGTTATAAGAAACTAGGAAGTGAGATACACATAATTTGAAGGCGTGTATTATAGGTGACAATTACGTGATTGCACAAGCCACCAATTTTTAATGACAAGTTTCTAAAATAGCTATTCAAAGGAAGAACGACAAGTGCGTCATGGCAGTGTATCAAGTCCGTATTTTGATTTAACTCTTTTTATTTTCCTTTTTGAGTGCGACATTGCATGGCTTGTTCTTGTTAGCTGTTAGAAAATGTCGTGTAGTCTTCCGCTCGTTAGGAGGCATGTCTTCTCACGAGAGGATTTTTCCTAAGCGGCCTTGTACAGTCGTTTCTCTAAGCCGCTTCATAGCTTTCACTGGAACTGTACTGGTTAGCAGTGTATGATGGGAGTAATTCGCTGCCGCTCGGAAATTCTTCCGAGCGGACAGCGTGTGAAGTGCCTCATCCGCGCGGCATCAATTCGCTCGTGTGAAGTGAACCTCAACCAGATGGAGTTGCTCTAGAGGTTATACATAACTTCCAGTCGGGTAGAATCCAAGTGTTGAATTTGTCCTAAGTATGTAAGAATTTAAGTACGTCATGGGAACCTGGGAAACCTTCTGCACCCATGTACAGTTGGACACAGGAATTCCTGGTACACCCTGTTTTGAAGAAGTGCATCGAGGCCACACCCTTACTGCACAGAAAGTTAGTGTGTATCCCCACCCGTCACCTTTTCCATCTCTTCTACATTATTGGCTGGAAACCCCGAAATTGGACAGCAAGATGGAGGAAAGGAAACGGGTATGGATGTTTAGCAAAAGGTTAAAAAGTGAGTTCATCTGGAGCTTGAAAGGTCGTTGTTAAGACCGTTAGATAATGCGTTTAGTGCTCTGCTCAGGGTGCACTGATGGCACTTCTTCTCTCAAGGGGTTAACTACTGCACTCTAATTTCAGTGGCTACTTTCCTCTTTGTAAGGGTAGAAGAGATTCTTCAGCTATGGTCAGCAGCTCTTCTAGGAGAAGGACACTCCAAAATCAAACCATTGTTCTCTAGTCTTGGGTAGTGCCATAGCCTCTGTACCATGGTCTTCCACTTTCTTGGGTTAGAGTTCTCTTGCTTAAGGGTACACTCAGGCACACTATTCTATCTCATTTCTCTTCCTCTTGTTTTGTTATAGTTTTTAAAGTTTATATAGGAAATATTCATTTTAATGTTGTTACTATTCTTAAAATATTTTACTTTTCCTTATTTCCTTTCCTCACTGGGCTATTTTCCCTGTTGGAGCCCCTGGGCTTATAGCATCCTGCTTTTCCAACTAGGGTTGTAGCTTAGCATTTGATAATAATCATAATAATAATAATAATAATAATGGAGTGATTGAACAGGTACAGTTTGAATCAAAAGAACGCAGACACTCAGGGAAATCTTTCGTCAGATGTCTCTAGATTTCCCATTACAAAACAGACAAATTGTTGCTCTTACTACTTCTACGAAGCAGACAGTAAAGGGCTGTCTTTGCTAGTGAAAGCAAGAAAATGTTACAAATCATATTGCCATATCTCATTCTGTTATTATTTGACGTTTCGAATACCCACTGCAAATACGAAATACACATACTATATAT